>NW_013563726.1:0-13668 GCF_000499605.1 Eimeria maxima | reverse complement strand
TATATATATATATATATATATAGCTCTATCCACGATTGCCTACTTTCCCTAGCAGCTGTACGTGTTGTTCGTCGTCAGCTGAAATATCTTGTTTACTAGCGGGCCCTTGGCGCTCCCTCAAAGGCAGAGGCCCCCTCATATGTACCCCTGAAAGCTCCCCACGGCGTTGGCCAGACGAGCACAGGTTTCGCTGCAAGTCGAGCAGACTACGATTGAGCGGATGTTGGAACTCTACGTCGAGACAGACAAGCGAAAAAGTCCCCTGCATGCACATGCAACCAACGAAGGGCAGAAAAGAGCATCGGGAGCTGCTTCTTTTGCCGTTCAGGAGGCAGCTGCTGTGGGTGGACCCTAACACCATTGGAGCAGTCAAAGCGATATCAAATGCACTTCCAGCTTGTTGCTGCTTGTGCTACAAGGCCGAACAGCTTCAGGAAGAAAACGAGAAAACTGGGATGTATCAGTGAACCTGTCCTCGTGAAATGTGGAAGGCTTCACGCTGGCTGACCAGGAGGCGCGAGTAAGTATCAAGCTGAAGGAAACTATCAAGTGTGTCCTTCAGTGTTGAGCATCTACATCTGTTGATAAATGCGTCAAGGACCCTCCTTAGCAGGTTCAACGATTGCACGAGCAGACTCCTCCTTCCCTCGGCGGTCTCTGTCAGCGGGGCCCTACCGGAAGGTGGCGGCCCATTTGCAAGGAGGCGGTTGGGCGCAAGCGACTCCCTGCAAGGTGCAGAGGAAGCATCACGTCCTGCACCCTTAACGTATATTCTCCGGGCCTAGCCTAGTTGCAGCAAGCTTGTGCAGCAACTAGGCTAGGAGTACCGCGAAACAGCGCACGCGGTTCAAACGGAGCTAAAGGGAATGCAGGGGCCTCTCGAAACCCAGGACAGCAGAAGCAGCAGCAACAGCAACAAACACGGCCGCAGCAGTGGGGGAGCAAAATTACGCGCGTGAGGAACGTTGGAAACTAGAGAATGGATACAAGCTGCGGGGGGATGCATAGGGGCCGACAGGACGAGTTCATCCGCTAGAAACAGAAAACAGACTGAAGAATGGTACAGAAGGCGCTACCTTGTTAGCAGAGTACCCATCCAACGAGCTGCAGCTGCAGCTGCAGATATGTGAGTCACGGAGGGCACAACCGCTTAGCATACACCTGATACAGTGAGACGTAAGGGCTGCTAATACACCGTAAGAAGTTACTCCAGCTGCGTATGTACCCCAGGAATGCACACTAGGTGAATATTCATCGGCATATGTTAAGTACTCACATATGTTGAATACTCACCAAGGGGCAGAGTAGAATTCCAAAAAAGGGCGGACAACCTCTGAAAATTGCCGGCCCTTGAAAATCACCTCAAAGACAATCTGGGCCATGCACACGCCTGCAGTACAACACCATAGGCCCCAAACCATTAATTCCGATGCCTAGTGCCGCCCGTAGTGCTATGCGTGAAGGAGGAGAACTGAAAGCGTATAGCTACACCTTGAATCCTCAGTGGCAATCTATCTTCCGATGGCCCTAAGAAGTTTGCCCCTCGGCCTAGCAGATACCTCTTGGCCCTGAACCATTATCCAGTAAATCCTGAAATAAAAGACATATATCCTGGGGGCATCTGCTAAACACTAAACCGTACCGGCCATCACAAGGCCATCGTGGTGTTTTCGGGCGTGGGATAGGAATTCAAGCCAAGCGGTGCGCTCCGTCGCCTCAACGCAAACCATTCGATGCAGGGTCTCCTGACGCGCGTGCTGCCAGCAAAGCGTAAACCGTAAACAATCAGCCCTCGCCAATCACCTATAGAGGTTTTCTGGCTCAAAGTGGCATAAAGAATCGACAGCCAGACGTTGGGACAGAATTACTGGAACAGCGATTTGCAGGGGGGGAAAGGGTTAACGATCAGGTTTTGAGTGCATACACAAACCTCCAGGCACCTTTTGGAGCAAAAAACCGCCGGACACTCGGCCTCTCCGCATGGCACTACCGGCCCCAGCGAAAGCCCCTGAAAAACAAACCGTAAACCCCTCAACCTAAAGGATTGGTTACTAAATCCACTGGCAAATGCCAGGACGAGTGTGTACAAATTGGCCCTTGGAGTTTTGATGGAGCGGAACTAGCACTCTGATGTTCCTTCTGTATCTCACTGCTTTCTTGATGAAGCCGTCCGGTATCAGTGAAACGGCACCCAGAACCTCATGCCGCCCTGCACTAAAGCAGCAAAAACCACAGCAGCGCTTGCAGCAGCAACAGTAGCACTTCCAGCACAAGCAGCGGCTTGCTGTACCAGCAATACCAGTAGCAGCATCAGCAATAACACTTCCAGCTCCAGGAATTCCCCTTGCAGGAGGGTCAGCATATGGAGCAGGAACAAGAGTTGCAGCAAAGCAACAAGAGGAGCAGCGGTCACTTCTGCGCAGAGGCCGATTGATAACAAATGCGTGGGCCTCACGACACGGAAGGGCATTTATTCGGCTAGTGAATTTTGCATTTTCGTTCGTGGCCATGCTTACGTGTCCTAACCTGATATTTGGGCCAATGTTACCCGTATGGGTGAGGTCTAAGGTCTAGCATGTATGCAAGGTTTGAAGATAATGTTATCAAGTAAAACTCACTGGTTAAGCACATGACGAATACAATCCTTCAACGAACCCACGAAGCGTAAGCAGTTGCTACATGTCAGCCCGCACAGCCTGCGAATGCACTCCAAGCACTAATTCCCAAGCCTTACCCACAAGCCGTCGGGCAAAACCTCATGTCGTGACCAGGCTGAAGGTTAACCATTAAGCCCCAAGCCCCAAGCCCTCGACCAACCGGGAAAATTCGTGCTGCACTGCGAGAAGTGGAGTCTCTTCGGTGTAAATGACCTGCGCACACGGTACACATCCCATACCCTTGGGATTAGAGAATGGTGTGCTGTTTGTGGCTGCATTGCTGGCAGCAACACCAAGAGGTAATTTCTAGTTAACTGGCTGCAACAACAGCCACAGCTAGTCACATCAAATATTCTTCAATGCATCCAGTGACAGAAGGCCAGCCGTTGCTGGACAAAAAGGAAAACCCTGTTAGCTGCAGCAGGCGCAGCATCCAGATGGCAGCTAATGCCGGTATGCTATTATCTGCATCTCACTTCAGATGCTTCGATTGCCTCAGATGCAACGAGACCCCTAGCTCGTTTTCCTCCCAAAAACTCGACATGAGCTCGAGGAGATGCAGCCCACGGTTGCTCAGCAGCAGGAGCTGGCTGCTTTTCCTGCGGATTGTTCTGCTGCATACCGTAGTGCTGGCACGTTTCATGCTGCTCCTGCTGAAACCTCTGGCTATTCACTTCTTGCTCGTTACGTAATTCTTTATGGGTAGGATATTTCTGTCGATCCTGCCCTACGTGATTTCGCTGGCGCTGCTCCGCTTGCGACTTCCCCCTGTATTGTTGCTGCTGCTGCGCCTGTTGTCGAGGCCCTACCATTGTCGTTTCAATGCAGAAGCCCAGAACCAGCTGTTGATTATGCCTATCTTGCTGCTATTGCTGCCGTTTCCGCAGCTGCTGCTACAGGTATTTCTGCGTGTGTTGTTGCGGCCCCTGCAAGGTGCCAGGCAAAAGCTGGGCATTTTGCAGGTCCATTAGGGTGTTCAGTATGCCATTCAGGAATCCAGTTAATTTAAGGTTAACTGTAATTCGATTGCTCTAGGCTGCATACACTGGCTATGGCCAATGGAGTGGGGGTAGCACGAGAAGCCGGGCGGGCCTCAGCCACGTGTTGAAGACTATGAGTTAAGCGATAAGCTAATAATTGAAAGAAAAAGCCGTCTGAACTAAGCATTTGATTCTTGATCCCACAACTACAAGCAATAATTCCGTTCCCATGGGGCCCCCCATATGGGGCCCCCGGTCAGATGGGGCCCGTTCGCCAATGTGAAGCCTCGCCGGTAGGATGACGCAATTGTTCTAGCAAACAAGAATGGGCATTTTTAAGTTTATATATACGATAAGTAGATTTCTGAGACGAGCAATTGTTGGAACGAGGCTCTGTTTGCTGCCCATGGATACTGGGTTGTCTGCACACTTTAACCGGTCCACAGCGGCCCAGTCATTTGCGCAACCTGTGTTCATAGTCCAGTATTGCACTGATGATCTTATTTTCGAGTTGTTGAAATGGCAGAAAATTTGTCATTAACTTGCTTTGATTGGCGCTTCCCTCCCACTTTAAGCCTGAAACCCTAAAGTGTGTATAGGCCTGCCGACCACCCACCTTTGGGGGGTGAGCAGGTTTGCTGTTTTGTGACTTCGGTTTCTCCCTCCTCGTCTGTTTAATATTAACTACCTCAGCATCTTTTGAGCTGTGGATTTGCAAAGCAGTTCGCTGCAGAATTGTTTGTACCCTCAATGCAAAGAAAATTCCCCAGCTGTTCCCCCCGCTGGCAACCTTAGTGAGCCCCTAAGAACAACGGGAGACAATGATTGTTTAGGGTTATATCGAAAAATTCTGTTGTCTCCCATATTAGGGATTTTTGCCAGTTCCACGTGAAGTTCTGATCCAGGCCAAATTCACTACCGTTGTTTCTTGGTCTTTCTAAGCGTACATTGTTAGACCAGCATATCGAGGAGGATGGAAGGCGACCCAGAGTTCTTGTCACACTTGCAGCAACTTGGCTCCGAGTACAAACGACTAAAGGAGCAGCGTGAGGAATCCCAACGGCTCGCTGACTCCCTGAAGGCTCAGAATAACGAATTAGCCACAGCTAATCAAGAGTTGGCGAGGCAGCGAAAGGAGCTCTTGCTTGAAAACGAAACCCTAATAGAAAAGCTTCAGGCAACAACTCAGGAGAAGACCTTGCTGGAAGCGCAGCAGCAAGAGCACCAGAATCAGCTACAGGCTCTACAGCAGGAGCTGCAGCAACACCAGCAAGCCGCAGCTACTGCGGCGGCGGCAGCAGCAGCCGAATTCGAGGCTGCAAACCTAAAGTTGAGGGAGGCCAGTCGTAAGGCAACCGCAGCAGCCGAAGCCGCTGAACGACAGCTGAAGGAAACGCAGGAAGGTGCAGCAGCATTCAAGCTGAAAGCAGAGGCGCAGCAGAGGCAACTGATAGAAGCCAATGCCAAACTCAGCCATGTACGCATGTACACGCCTCCCCTGGAGCTGAACTTGCAAACTGCCAAATTTTGTGAAGAATCCATAGAGAGCGAGCACACTGGAACGAATATACTGGCTATGGGGATATTTGTTAATCTTCGCATTTTAGGCTGGGTTCTGAGAAGTATGGTGCAAGGGTGCTGTGTACTTTTGGCTGATCAGGAGAACAGGGAGCTTTCGGAAAGAAGCAAGGACCTCAGCGACCGAAACCGAAACCTGCAGAAAAAAAGGCAAGAGCTGGCGGAGCAGGTGCGTTCTTGAATCCACACCCCGTGCCCAAATACTAAACAGAACCATTAAAAATGCTGTTCAATGCACAGGAAACGTTCAGTGCCTGCGCCGATGGTTGTTGGTATTTGTCTGCTCGTTTCAAGCTAAGAAGTGATAACGCCTTTATATGTTCATGGCTACTTTGGATGCTTGTAGGTCAAAACCCTGGAGGCGGCGCAACGGCGCAGTAATGACGAACAGCAGCTGCAGCAGCAGCAGCTTCAGCAACAACAGGAGGAGTTGCGCTCCGTTAAGCAAACCAATAGAACACTACTAGCGAAGAGTAAGCAGCAACAAGAGGAGAGACAGGAGGCCCTCAAGCAGCTTCGGCAGCAACTGCAAGATCTCCAGCAACAGCAGCAACAGCAGCAGGAACAGCTTGATAAGCGTACCCAGGAAATTGCAGCAACAGAGTCGCAGCTGGCCCAGCAGCAGCAAGCGGCTGCAGCTCAGCAAGAGCGGCTACAACAGCAGATCGAGCAGCAGCAGCAGCAGCTGAGAGCAGCTGTAGCTGCGAATACGAAAGCAGTGGATGACCTTAACACTGAAAAGGCACGCGCAGCAGAAGATCGCATGCATTTTGAGATACGGCTGCAGGAGCTACAGCAGCAGCAGCAGCAAGCAGCGGCGGCAGCTGCTGCAGCAACTGAAGAACAGCAAGACGCAATCAGGAGAGTAGAGGCTCTTTGCAGTGAACGCCAGCGGGCGTACGAATATCTGGGACCTCTTTTGGTGCAGGTGCCGCATCATAGCAGCAGTAGCAAGCGGAGCTGCAGCAACAGCAGCAAGCGCGGTAGCAGCGACGGGGAGGAGGATGACGAAGACCGAGTCGGTGGCGCCCTAGCAGCAGCAGCAAAACGTGCTGCAGCAGCTTATATGCATTTGAGGAACGAGCACGATAGAGCTTGTCAGGAAGCAGAGCTACTACGGCAGGAGCTGCTGCAGCAGCAACAACAGGAACAGAGACTCCAGCGGGAAATTAGGATGGCTACAGAAGAGACTCACGCCGCTGTTAGAGAGAAGAGAGAGCTGGCTGCTCACTATGTGGCCCTTGCACAGGTAAAAATACCTGCGGAAAATATTGCTCATTGCTAATGATTCGAAGGCTTCGTAGACCCTTAGCGTCTTAACTTTGCAGCCCGAGAGCTGAACTTTTTATGATAGTGATTTCCACCCCAGGCTCTAGAGTTAAGGGATGGGCACGGTGACACATCTCGGTTGCGCTCAGGTTCTCGCCTCACCTAGCACATTCAAGCCTTAAGGTATTATGATAGTGCGGGTCAACAAGGGTTTGTGGTTTGGACTTCACTGTATGTCTTTGTGCGCTTGGGTGGCTTGCAGGGTGTGCAACAGCTGGCACGCGATAGTGAATCATTGGGTATCTGCGGCCTACTGCAAGAGAAGAAGGAGCACGGCACTTCGCTAGTGCCTCTTAGAACAAGTGTTGCGACAAATGCTCAAGCCCATGCAGCCCAAGAGTGGAATCCTCTTTCTGCCAGAGCCTCCACCACCGACAGCTACGCAGTCGCTTCGCCACACGCTCAAACCTAATGCTGCACCCTCACGTGCCAGAAATACCCTCATTTCTGCCTCTTCCCTTTGGTGAAGCACACTACAGCAGCTGCGCCGCCCGCAGTAGCTCCATATAGAGTACTCAAAGCTACGCTGAAGTGCGGCGGAAGATGGCCCTTTGTGCAGAAGGCACAATACAACTCCAAACGGCCCCCTTATTGTTCGGTATCTTTCCACTTAGCTGGATGCACTGGTGAGCTTTGTTTGTGCCCTAGCGCGATCCATAGTTACTTGCCCTGTGCTTTGTGCCTGCGTGACCAAGTGTTAGTTAGCGCTAGCTGGCCGCCCGTCGCGCTAGGTCGGCCCTAGCGTCAAAACAGTTAAAATGCAGAGTTGCCAGCGGGGATGAGGTTTACGCGTTGTTCCTGCTTTTTGGCGCAACACGAGAACTACGGGCGGCCCAACAGGATAAACTGAACGAACTGCCCATCGATTCACGTGTCGCTCCAGCTGCATTCGCAGCAGCAGCTGCTGCTGCTGCTGCCGCTGTGTGCCTGCCATCGACAGACTGATCTGCTTCTGGAATACTTTTTAAAGGCCATTGAAATACACTTGACCGCATTTAGGCCGTGTTGATGAGGCGAGTCCTCGGAAGCAACTAGAGCTACTGAACTAGCCCGGCTGGTACACGATGTTGACAAGGTGCGTCGACAACGCATCAAGTCTCGCCGCTGCCACCGCTCTAGGGCCTGGGGTAATGTGGTTAGGCTATAGCACAGCATTTCACGGACACCCCATCTCGACAGAATGTAGCAATGTCAGACAAGCCACCGCCAAGGTCGAGTCAGAGCAGCGAACTAGCTGCCGTATGGACGATCTGGGCCTTACTAGTAGAACACGTGATCAGTCACTGGAACTGAATGCGGGGTCGTGGGGTCTGCGTGGAGAAGGCCCTCTTCGAGGAGTGTCACTAGCGCTGTCTTGCGTCCCTAAAAATGCTTCAGCAACAGCATCGGCAGAGAAGCCGGCTTCTGTCTCTGCAGATTGCGATCCTCTCTCCCTCTGCCACTCCTCCTTGTCTTCCTCGTCCTGGCGAAACTCCTCATCGAGCACTGCGCTTATCGTCTCTTGGTCACGCCCTAAAACACCCACATAAAACTGTCATAACTTTATTCAGCAACATGCCCTCACGAACATCCAACGAGTGGTCTTCCAACTGTTGGGGTGCGAAGGTCTTGCAGTTCACGGTTCGAAACACAAATAGCAGCAGTAGCGGATACAAATAAATACTGTATGTAACACGAATAATTTATCCATTGTTTCATGTATAACGATTAGCAGCAAAAGAAACAAGAAAGGTAGGAGGAGCAATAGCACGAGTGGCTCTTGGATGAGCGGCGTTAGGGAGTGTTTGGTAGAAGGCTTGCCGTAAGTGAAGTGGAGGAGCCCGTAGAGTAGGAAAGAGATGGACCACGGGATGACCGTAAGAAAGGCGAGAGCAGAGGCCAAGGCGTTTGCGTTTCCCAGTCGGAGCTGTTCTGGCATTTCAGCAACCAACAGAGTTGTGCGCAAATATCCAAAGGAATGCTCTGCCAAGTACCCCACAAGCGGCGCCCCTAGGATAGCTGCTCCGCTGCCCTCCACTGCCACCGTCTGCACCCGCAACGAGCACGCAAGGATCAGCAAACGCAGTTGGGAACAAGCGCAGCCGGCGAGACAACAGAACAGGAGCAGCACGTCCACTTTGAGTGCAATAAACTCCAAAAATCAACCACATGCCCCCCCTCCCCTTCATCCCAAGCTATACAGGCTGGCTGTCTTAGCTTGCAGCACGAGGTCATCAGCACCACGTGACGGCAGGTGAATCAAATAAGCGAGGAGCGCTCTACAAAGCCAGTTAAACCTCAATCAAGAAAGCTAAGCCGTTGTCACATGTCTCCCAACCCTTAGCACAGCAGCGCGCACCATCCAACTCCCGATGGGCTGCTGACCTTGAAACCCGTGCAAGGTACTTGGGTTGCATAAAATTAGCTCTGCTAATTTACTATGGAATTTAAAAGACTGAGCTCACCAGAGCAAAAACAGTGGCTTTGTGGTTTGGGCGGACGACGTCTGCAAGAATGGGCCTATTAACCGCCACTCCCGCCATAGAAGAGAGTCCCACCAGGAGGGCCAATAGCATGAACACTGCAAACGATGTCTCCTCTTTCGGGACAACCACATAGGCGACTACCAGCAAGGGCACCCGCACTGCCATGGCAAACTGACCTGCACGCGTACGCATAGGAAAGTTCAAGTTCGTTGGAGAGCCATACTCCTGCTCTTTTGCCGACACACGACACACGCATAAAGAGTGCAGCACCAGACCGGCAGCGGACAACATCCAGAACGCCGAGACAGAATACACAAACACAAGCTCTGATAGACTAACACGCTAGTATGAGCACAACTAGACAACGACGCGGTGACGCAAGTGTAGACAGCTTTCCCGCAATTTAGTAAGCTCTAAATGCAGTCTCATTTGCCTGATATTGCGCTGGATGGTTCACTGGTTGATCTCAAAACCTCACCAACAAGCGGCCTGCCATGCCCAGGAGACCAGTCATACAGCTTGTCCCCCAAAAGTCCTCCGAGGACTCCGCCTGCCGCCGAACCAATAAGCAGCGCTCCCATGATGTATGCCGCCTTCAGGTCCGACATGTTGCAATATTGAAAGAACATCGTGTTGAAACTGAATGCCGACCAGGGGATTGTCCCCACCAGACCCTGAGTTCACACGGGCACGTTACCCCATCCTGGCATTGCGTCATTCGTGTGTGCAGCTCTGTAGACAGCGCCTGCACAACCCGTGTTGATTCACAGTCCAGAGATTAGAGCCCCACGTTGCAGTCAGGCAGAACATTGCTACTACTGGATAAAGGTACTCAAATGAGCAGCACACTGACCCTGGCGGCCGACACAAAACCCTGAAACCCGTACTGCCACCCACGCAAACCGAGAGCGTGGTGGGTAACGCAGACGGGGCATAGCACCATTACAGCGATGTACACAAAATAATATGCTTTACATCACAATAAACAGTTCCTTTAAGGTCATGCCTGGCTTGCTTCAGCCTGACTGATCCAGTAACGCGCTGTCGAATTATATAGCTAGCTGGAGCCAGGTGGGAACTACCAGACTGGATGGAGAGCCCACCTCTACAAGGACAATGAGGACGCTAGGGGTGGCAAGGGACTTCGTGACGACCTCTTTAAGGAAAGAGCTCCAGGTGTCAGCCGACTGCATTACCGATCCTGTACCCCCCGTGTCATCCATACGCGGCCTCAAGACTCTCCTGCGAGGAATTTCCTCTAGAACGAAGGATATGATGACACCCAGAAAACAGCTCATCGCCCCCACGCAAATAAAGCAAGCGCGCCAGCCCTACAACCCACATACGAGACCGCAACAAAGGCCGAGACACACAGAAGAAACAAACGTTCATTCAATGAGCAGCCAACAACCCAAGAAAAAGCAAACAGAAGATCTACCGCTGTCAGGTCGTGCCCATATCCCGATCACCACAAAGACCCCTTCATGTAGGGTTGCTGCAGATCGATATCTCTTTCATTTAATCGAACTGATAACTTAGTATGTCTGCGGTATACCCTAGGTATGTATGCATACTACGGCGTACCTTGAGGGCTCCCATTTGTATCTGGGCCACAGTAGTCGTGACGACACCTCCCACCAACCTGCCCATGCTGGTGCAGAGCTGAACGAGGCCGAAAGAAAACCCCAAGCTCCTCCGACGGGATGTGTCAGCCAAAATACTCTGGGACACGGGGCCCACACTACCCAAAAAGACGCCATTTAGCGCTCGTAGCAGGGCCACCTAACAACAACAAATGCAAACAATGAAAACAATAACAGACTCGAATTCTATATAGATCTTGAACACCCAGGCGTCTCTGTCCCCACACTAACAAACGCTGCGCCAGAGGCCGCACATCGAAACCTCTGCAGTAGGGTGTAAGGCTTAGGGTTTGTTCATACCTGCCAAAATTCGGAGACGAGTCCGAGGGCAGTCGTTATGACCCCCCATGCGGTGGTGCCGAAGACGAGCAACCACTTCCTGGAATGTCGGTCGGCTAAATATCCCCACAGAGGGCAGAATATAGAAAGACAAAGGGTTTGTGAGAGGGTAATGTAACCCAGAAGAGAAGGATGAAAGCCTAAGTCGCTTTCTAGGGCCCGGAATGTAGCAGGGAGTAGCTGGTCGTCACAGCCGTCCAGGGCAGACGACACATTAACTACAGCTATAGAACGCAGCTTTAGACCATCCTGTGATTGATACCTATCTCTACTGTCTTGGTGTTTATATTTGGCACCGTCAGCAACCCCCTTTGACGGCTTTACGGGGCACTTTTCTGTCGCTGAGTCCGAGGCGGACTCTAGGCTGCCCTCTTCTTGAGCTAACACCTCCCATGATGGTTTATAGTCAATGAACGGCTCCGACGCCATCTTGACTAGCCGCCGGCCAGACGGCCACGGAGGACACACGCTAAGCTTGACGCATACAAAAGAATCTTGCTGCTGCTCTTGCTGCTTTTATTGTTGCTGCCACGGCAGCTCCTGCCCGCTTTTGCTGCTCACTGAAGTGTTATTATATGGATCGTACTTCCTCTGTGACGTATAGAGGAATCCACGGCTGCTGGTGGTTGAGGCTCTTGCTCCTGCAGCTCCTGTTTCTGCTGCTGAGTCTATTCCAGCTGCCTGGTTCCGCAGTGTCCTAATGTGGGTAAATCGGCTGGAGTCGCCTCAAATCTTTCTGAGAAGCGCGTCCTGTGTGGCGGGGAGTTGTCAAGGGAAGAAGGAAAAAAGAACGAAGAGAGGGGAGAACCCTATTACTGGGGAATAGATGCATGCGACATACGGATGGAAACACGGGCCTGCGCGCTGGTATGGAATACTTCGTCGGCCTCTAGTTGAGCTAAGGAGATAAAAATGTTGGAGAATAGCGAAAAACGAGTGTAGGAGCTTCCAACAGCAGCCGAAGAGAAGTGCATGTGACGGCAATCGCCGGGCTAGCTACACCGCGAAGATGATCCAGCGGTTGCTGCCTAGGCAAAACAGGGATAAATGATGCAAAGTGTTGGGAAAAGCCAAAGGAACGTGTAAAAAACTTGAAACGAAATGCATAGATACGGCAAACGCGGGGGAAAGCTTCCATCACTTTGACCTAGTGTGTGGCTGCGTTACCTTTCGATGCTGTGTTAGGCACTCATTGAGCCCCATTTGGCATTGTCACTTTCCTTAGGCAAAGCTGTAAGTGCCATCTGGTTTTTTGTGCATGATACGGAAAAGATCTCGTATTTACAGTTTGCTTCCACGGAAAACCCTGAATGCTGGTTTAACACTCATCTGTTGCTCGCCTGGTGCCTCCAAGGTTGCGGAACAGAGGGAACCACAGGCACCACGGCCCGCCATTGGAGCTTGTAGCCATTCTAACATTGGTAATCATGACTAATTTATGCCTGATATTTCGGCTTCAACACGGTTAAAATGGCTGCTTCAGCCTAGCTATCGCTGAATCTGTAGCGGACTGTGCACTGTTTAGGTATGCGTGTCCGTGTGATTCTACTCCATTTAGGGCTCCCTATTGAGTTCGAAGTGAATATTAACAGTTGTCTACAGTGTTAGCGTAAGCAGCAAGGGCGGATTTAAAACGCTTGCATGTGAGGCTGTCTTGAAGTACAGGTTAGAGCAGTCTCCTCTCCAAGTGAATACCGACTCGGGCCCTATACGTACCAGCCTACCAGCCCCAGGCCCTTGAACCACTATGCGCTGGACCGACGTAGTGTGTACTGGAGGACCGGTGTTTCTGGTTACCATTTATCTTAAGTTCTAGGGAAGCTAACGGCTATCCTTTTGGAAGTCCAGGGCTGTCGTTACACTTGCTAGTGGCACAGAGCAATGTGATAGGCAAGACCAACGAACCGAACTGGGCAAGCAAGAAAGCCCGGTTAAGGTCCATGATTTTGCCTTGAGAACGCTGTAGGTTGATCAGGAGCAGCATGCTGTCTCCGAAGTTGGTTAGCGCACCTGTACTTCCGTGCAGGCTACCAGCCACCTGGCATTGACGTGTTCAGTCGTTAGGTTCCATAATCCATCTTGCAGTAAACGGTGGTTCGTTGTTTGCAACTGGGATTCACTTACAATCGTAGACCTAGACTCAAGCCCCTGACGCAATAAATCCAGGACAGCAGGAAATGTCATCGTTTATCCTAACACAACTCTTTAGGCTCGATGTTCCTTGAATAGGTTGAATAACTACTAGTCATCACTGCCCACCATGCTTCATCCGAGTCAGTGGGAGCAACGAACCCCACGTACAAACAGCAGCGAAACAGTCCACGCCAGCCGTTAGTAGCAGCTACTTGCAGTATGTCCTTAGAAAACAGGAAAAGCAGTGGAAAACTTACCGCATCCACGCAACTCTTTTAAAAAACAAACCTAACCTTTCTTTTCAAAACAGAGATTGATCAGAATGGGTTTAGGCTTTAGGGATTACATTTTAGGGGGCAGGGCATAGGGCATAGGGTATACCGTACAGCGGACAGGGATAAGGTATAGGGTTTACGGCATAGGGTTTATGATTAGGGTTAGGGTTAGGGTTAGGGTTAGGGTTAGGGTTAGGGTTAGGGTTTAGGGTAGGGTTAGGGTTAGGGTTAGGGTTAGGGTTAGGGTTAGGGTTAGGGTTAGGGTTAGC
>NW_013563725.1:1346-3204 GCF_000499605.1 Eimeria maxima | reverse complement strand
TAAACTAGGTATAGATATACACTAATATATCTAAGTAATAGTGTATATGCAGGTAAATATACAAATAAATATACAAATAAATAAATAAATAAATATATAAATAACTATATATATTATGTATATAATATATATATAAACAAAGAAAGAAAAAGAAAAAAAGAGAAAAAGAAAGAAACACAAAGACACCGCATAATAATTATTTTATTTATTATAATTAATTATATTAATATAATTAATTATATTAATTATATTAATTAATATAATTATATAAATATAATTAATTATATTAATAATAATTAATATAATTAATTATATTAATTATATTAATAGTATAAAAGAAATATAAAGTTAAACAAAGATAAACTGCTGCTGCTGCTGTTGCTGCTGCTGTTGCTGCTCCTGCTGCTGCTGCTGCTGCTGCTGCTGCTGCTGCTGCTGCAGCATCTATATTTAGGATTAAGAAGGCATCTTCGTCTTCTGCTCTTCTTAACATCGGAAGCTCAGCCCTAGACCTCATACCCGGTGCTGCTGCTGCTGCTGCTGCTGCTGCTTCTGCTGTGTATTCTGCTACTGTTGCTGCTTATTCTGCTACTGTTGCTGCTTATTCTGCTACGGTTGCTGCTATTGCTGCTGTTACTGCTGCTGCTTGTGTTGCTGCTGCTGCTGCTGCTGCTGTGTTGCTGATTCTGTGTGTGCTGCTCCTTCTGCATGCGCTGCTGTTGCTGTTATATTGCTGTTGCTGTTGTTTGTCCTACTCTAACTACTATTACTATTACTACTACTACTATTACTGTTGCTGCTGCTGCTGCTGCTGCTGCTGCTGCTGCTGCTGTTGCTGTTGCTGCTGCTGCTGCAGGTGTAGCATTTTTACATTCAATGCATATATACGAACCTGTAGATAACTCAACACATTGGCAAGTAACATTGTCTCCTTTATCCATGGAGACAAGAGAGGGGACAGAGACAGAGTACCGTCTGTCTGTACATGACGATCTAGCTCCTCATCGTAGTATAGGGAGCCTCAGCAGCAGCAGCAGCAGCAGCAGCAGCAGCAGCAGCAGCAGCAGAAGCAGCAGCAGCAGCAGTAATACTATACGTTATTATGGTACCTGTAGGAGAAGAAGATTCAAGAAAAAAGGAGGAAAAAAAAATGTGTCTCCTTATACAAGAAGAGACTCTCTTCTTGCTGCAGTTGGTGGTCTATTTGAGCAGCAAATGCGTCGTCGTGTAGATCGTCGTGTTGCTGCTGCTGCTGCTGCTGCTGCTGCAGCAACAGCAAATATAATAACAACAACAGAAGAAGATATACAATTAAATAAATCTATATCTATACCTGATCTAGATAATGCAGACCCATCTACTGCTACTGCTACTGCTGCTGCTGCTGCTGCTGCTGCTGCTGCTGCTGCTGCTGCTGCTGCTAGCGAATTCTCTATGAGAGCAGCAAGCGACGGACTACCTGCATTATATATTAAACAATTTACCTTAGCAGCAACACAAAGTATACCTATACCTGCACATCTTTCTTGGTTATTTAAATTTAAGGATAATAAATATTGTCTACTCCTTAATACATGTAAGTCTATAATATTCCTGCTGCTGCTGCTGTTGCTGCTGTTGCTGCTGTTGCTGCTGTTGGATACTGCTGCTGCTGTTGCTGCTGTTCTTGTTGTTGTTGTTGTTGGTGGTGGTGGTTTTTTTGTGTTTTTTTTCTTTTTTTATTGGTGTTGTTGGTGGGGTTGTTGTTATTATTATTTATTTTCTTTTTCCTTCTTTATCTTTTTTTCTTTCCTTCTTTTCTTCTTTTTATCTTTTTCTTTCTTTTTCCTTTTTTTTTTTTTTTTTTTTTTTTTTTTTA
>NW_013563725.1:800-1246 GCF_000499605.1 Eimeria maxima | reverse complement strand
TTTTTTTTTTTTTTTTTTTTTTTTTTTTTTTTTTTTTTTTTTTTTTTTTTTTTTTGCTGCAGTATATAGTGCATTAAGTGATAAGACGAATCAGGCAACTCTTTTCCTTACGAGCTCAGAAAGAGATTTCTATAGTCTTGCTGCTCTCCTACAAAAAGCAGGACTATTAGCTGAATAATTATATATACATATATATATAAGGGAATAAATAAAACTGAATAGTTGCATTGTACAGATTGTTTGCTAGCAAAGCCCCGTAAAAATATCTCAATGCATGCATGTATACTGCATGCATCATGCATGCATGCACATTGCATGCATACTGCATGCATGCATGCATGCATGCATCATGCATGCATATGAGTAGCAACTCAACCCTAAATATTACGAATATTTATTTATATATAATAACTTTATTTATTATACCTTTATTACCTACCTCCCCT
>NW_013563725.1:0-700 GCF_000499605.1 Eimeria maxima | reverse complement strand
AAAAAAAAAAAACATCTATTTATTCTTTTTTTTTATTTATTTATTCCCTTTATAGACCTTATACACTACAAAAGGGAGTAGGCAGATTAATTATACGGAGAAAAAACAACATATATATATATATATATATATAGTGTAAGAACGATTCAATCTTCGCGTGGACTCTTCGAAAATAGCAAAGTGGTGTAGTGGTTAATTGGTCAATTTGTAGGCTGAAGGTCCCGCGTTCGATTCCCGGCAAATTATTTATTTAATTTTATTTTAATTTAATTTAAATAAATCTATAGAATAGGGAATTGAATGGACTATTAAATAGACTATTAATTACCTTTTGCTCCTCTTTTTCTTAATTTAATTTAATTTATTATACAAGAATACATATATATATAAATATAAAATAAATATAAATGTTTTTTATTTGTTTATTTATTTATATAAAAAGAAAAGAAGAAAAAGCACAAAAAGATGTGCATTTGTTATATATATAAGAGAGGAGGTATATATAGTTAGGTAGGGACGGGTAGCAGCAAGATAATCATAAATAAATAAATAAATAAATAAATAAATGAATAAAATAAATAAAATAAATAAAATAAATAAATTAATTAATTAATTAATTAATTAAATTAATTAATTAAATATATTCATTCTTCAAACAAACAAAACACCTAAAATTAGGTACACAATATATATATATATA
>NW_013563724.1:922-2871 GCF_000499605.1 Eimeria maxima | reverse complement strand
ATTTATTTATAAATTATAAATAATAATTTCTTTATATTATACCCCTTAATACTTTTTTATTCTTTTTATATAAATAAATAAAAAAAAGAAAAAAGGAATGTATCTTTCCTTCCTCTGCTAACAGTAACTAGTATAATATATATTATATATATTATATATAATATACTAATATATATATAGATAATATATATTATTATTATATATATTATATATATTATTATATATTATATGTATAAATGTATAACTACTCTGCATGCATCTTATTAACTAAAGATATCCATCTAACTCCCTACAAACCCTAAACCCTAAACCCTAATACCTAAACCCTCAATATATTATAGTAGCAAGTATATATTATATACATTATATACAATATGTATATAATACTACGTATATATTTACTAGTATATTATTAATTAATTAATTAATTAATTAGTATATAAATAATAATATACTAAATGTGTATAAATAAAGGAGAAATAATTCTGTATATAAGAATTAATAAATAAGTTAAATAGGCGGATAGATAGGCATAAAAAGAAGGAAAAAAGAAGAAAATAAATAAATTAATTTATTTAATTAATTAATTTAATTTAATTTAATTAATAGCAGCAGCAGCAGCTCCAAAAGACACCGCGCTGCTGCTGCTGCATTATTTAATAATAGATATGCAGCTAAATAAATATTTAATTAAATTAATTAATTAATTAAATTAATTAATTAAATTAATTAATTAAATTAATTAATTAAATTAATTAATTAAATTAAATAATTAATAATAATGAATGAAAAAGGAGAAGAAAAAGGCAAGATGAATTAATGAATAATAGTTTTCTTCTTCGTTCTTCTCTTCCTTTCTTTTTATTTATTTATTTAATATATTATGCCTTTCTTTATGATTATGCCTCTTCCCTATCTATTTAATTAATTAATTAATTAATTAATTAATTTATTTATTTATTTATTTTTTATTTATTTTTATTTATTTATTTTCTTCTATTAATCTATTCAATTAATCTATAATCAAGACCCTGCAACAAACAAACAAAATAAATAAAATAAATAAATAAATAAATAAATAAATAAATAAATAAATATACATATAGGTATATATATATATATAAACAGAGAAGAAGAATAAACAGGGAACAAAGAAATAAATAATAAATACAAAATAGGTATATAGATATATACAGATATACATATATAAATAAATATATAAATAAAAATAGATAATAAATAAAAGGTATAATAAAGGGAGAATAAGGGACTTACAAGAATAAGTAATAAAATAAATAGAGAAATAAATAATAATTTATGCTCCTGATGTAGTATATTTAGATACAGCCTTAGTACCCTCAGATACAGCATGTTTACTTAATTCTCCTGGTAATAATAATCTTACTGCTGTCTGTATTTCCCTAGAAGATAATGTTCTTTTCTTATTATAACGAATAAGACGTACAGCCTCATCAGCTAATCTATCAAATATATCATTAATAAAGGAATTCATTATAGACATACTTTTCTTGCTTACTCCTGTCTCAGGATGTACTTGTTTTAATACTTTATATATATATAATGCAAAAGATTCTGTTCTCTTACGTCGTCGGTAACGAGGACCTAATGATTTACCTATAAATATAATTATATATATTTATTTATTTATTTATTTATTTATTTATTTATTTATTTTGTTTATTTATTTTGTTTATTTATAGGCATTTACTTCTTTTCTATACTTTATATCTGTATATATCTCTGACAGTAATAACGATGAGCATATAAGGGATTTATCTATATAATTATATATATATATATATTAATTAATTAATTAATTAATTATTATTATTTATATTTATTATTTATATTTATAGGGATTTATTTTATTTATTTATTTATTTATTTATTTATTTATTTTTTTTTTTTTTTTTTTTTTTTTTTTTTTT
>NW_013563723.1:1009-1821 GCF_000499605.1 Eimeria maxima | reverse complement strand
ATTTATTTATTTATTTATTTAGGCATTTATTTTATCATTAGAGGAAGAAAAAGAAGAAAAAAAAAAAGAAAAAAAAAAAGAAGAAAAAGAATATACATTAATACGTTTATGTATAAGTCCTGCTGCTGCTGCTGCTGCTGCTGCTGCAGCAGGAATAAATATATGTGCAGAAGCAGCAGCAGCAGCAGAAGCAATGCATGCAGGAAGAATATTAGCAGCAGCAGCAAGAGGAAGATATTGTATAACAGCAGATAATAAATATAATTATTTATGTATATATATAATAAATAATATAAATAATAATAATATAAATAATAATAATAATAATAATAATAATAATATAAATAATAATAATATTTATCCTTATAAAGGATATAAACATAATAAATTAATTATTTATTTATTTATTAATAATAATAATAATTATCTTGCCTTTATTGATCAATTATATAAACCTTTTCTTTTTTATATTAATACCTCTATACTATTCAGGTACTTATTTATCTATAGCAGCACCAGCAGCAGCGGCAGCAGCACCAGCAGCAGCAGCAGCAGCAGCAGCAGCAGCAGCAGCAGCAGCAAGTAGTGGTTATGGTGCTGCTGCTGCTGATGGTTGTGTTGCTGTATCCTGCCGTCCCTGTAGCACCCAAACTAAGCAAAACAAGCAGCAGCAGCAGCAGCAGCAGCAGCAGCAGCAACACTAACAGCAGCAGCAGCAGGAGCAGCAGCAGCAGCAGCAGGAGCAGCAGCAGGAGGAGTGTATATTTGTGCTGCAGTTTAGATATACAAGGGGAGATAGCAAGAGATATTTT
>NW_013563723.1:0-909 GCF_000499605.1 Eimeria maxima | reverse complement strand
AAAAAAAAAAAAAAAAAAAAAAAAAAATAAATAAACAAATAATAAATAAGGATATAATATATAAACAAGAAGAAGAAGAAGAAGAAGGAGAAGAAGAAGAAGAAGAAGAAGAAGGAGAAGGAGAGGAGGAAGGAGAAGAAGAAAAAAAAGAAGAAATTGTTCTTATTATAACAAATAATAAAAAAATAATTCCTTTTTTTTTTTGTCCTCTTACTATCTATACAGATGAACAATTCATACAGGTATACATTTATTTATTTATTTATTTATTTATTTATTTATTTATTTATTTATTTATTTATTTATTTATTTATTTAAAATAAATCCATGCACCTGTGCATGCATGCATGCATACAGCCAGCTATCTAACCATGCATGCATGCATGCATGCATGCATGCATGCATGCATATAAAACAATTATTTCCTTCCCTTATATATATACAGGTATACATACATGCATGCATATGCATGCATATGCATATGCATATGCATATGCATATGCATGCATGTATGTATAATTATTATTATGCATGCATGCATGCATGCATAGATGCATGCATGCAACTAGTTGGGGTGTATATGCAGGTACCTGTATTAGAATTACGAGGAAATGTTGTTGTACAAGTTGGCGTTTATTCATTTAATGTTGATCCTTCTTATATACCTTATGCCCTATATAATCGTAAGCAGCAGCAGCAGCAGCAGCAGCAGCAACAGCAGCAGCAGCAGCAGCAGCAGCAGTAGCAGCAACAGCAGCAGCAACAGCAGCAGCAGCAGCAATAAAGCAGTTTTTGTTCTTTTTTTGCCTGTTTTTGCTTTCTTTATTATTAATGTTTAATTAATTAATTTAATTAATTAATTAATTAATTAATTTATTTATTTATTTATTTATTTATTTATTTATTTAT
>NW_013563722.1:18113-41285 GCF_000499605.1 Eimeria maxima | reverse complement strand
GCAGGGGGGTGGTTTTGGGGGGGGGGGAAGGCCTTTAACTGCTGGTGCAAACCAAAGCCTTATTGCTGAAAGCATAGGTTTAGTGCTGGACGAACCTCATGTGCTGCACGCTATACTTACAGGCTGCTCAACGAAACGAATGACTATTTCTCCCTTGAACAGTTGCTATCTCATCTGCGTAGCGTCTTCGGAAGCATATATGCAACTTAATAAGATTTTAAGGTGCATTTTCGTAACAACAAACTATCAATTTCCCAGCTATAACTGAGCGCCGTCTTTGCAGACAGGGAAATCCTGAAGTTATCATTGATCTACGTAGACAGGGCGATATGTGTCTTGGGATCATTGCCGTTATCTAATCGTACAAACCAAATGTTTTACAAACCATGCATTGTTAGGCCGCTGTGATACAGACGTGCAGCTGAATGAAACACTAGACGATGGCAGTGTTCCAGCTCACTGCTCCGGCTGCTTATCCATGCACCAGTCCACGTAAAATATTGGGGTTTCTCTGATGTGTCATGCAGCTATGCCTTCTGGTCATTGCATGCCCTTACTTCCTGTGTAATCGTCGAGTCACCCCACCGCATCCAACGGAGAATTCGGCTTTCACACCACTCAAGCACAGTCGCCGTGGTGTTGGCATGATGAGCAAACAGTGACTGCTGGGGGATAGTGCCACTTTCACCAGCCACGTGCTGGCGGGGGGAGGGCCCCCAGCCGTGTGTGCAACAAAAAGGCTTAGTGCTGCACGAACAGGTTTAGTGCTGTACGAAACTCATGTGCGGGATGCTATACGCACAGTCTACAAAATGGCAAGAGTCATTATTGCTACCTTGAAACCCTTCAGGCACACGGTTGTAACAACAAACTACCGGCTTCCCTCAGGCTTCCCAACTCAGAGCTGTTTTTGCAAGACGCGAAATCCTGAAAAAAAGAATGGCTTTGTATAGACTCGGCTCTAGGTGCCTTGGTGTGCTCCGGCCAGCAGCATGTCTATGTCGTGCCGTCTTAGTAAAGCATGTCCAGTACCAACCAAATGTTGGCAAGGACATGCTTTACTAAGGGAGTGATCCGCAGGCGACCGCAGTATTCCCGCTCAGTGTCCTGGCTGCTAATCCATGCACCATTCAGCATAAAGTATTGGGGTTTCTCTGATGCCTCATGCAGCTACACCTTGTGCTAATTGCACTACCGTACTCCCTGTCAGCGTCAATTCACCCCACTCGCTCCAAACGCCAATTTAATCATCCACATTCTCGCGGGAGGAAGGCCCCCAACCCCTGGGGACCACAAAAACGGTTTTGTGCTAACGGGGGTAGTGCCATTCCGTGCCCATGTGCTGCGCCCTATACTCACAAACTGCTCAACGCAAAGTGTAAATATTTCTCACTTGAACAGTTGCAATCTCATCTGCTGAAGGTCTAAGAAAGAATATACACTACTTAATAGGATGTTCAGGCACACGGTTCGAACAACAAACCACCAGCTCCTCAGCTATAACTAAGCGCCGTCTATGCACGAAGCGAATTCATGAAAAAGTATCAGCTTTAGATAGATACCCGTCTAGGTGGCTGTTGTTGTGTTCGGGACAGCAGCCCGTCTGTATCGCACCGTCTTAGCACACCACCAATTCGCCAGCATTTGGCTTGTACGATTAGATAACGGCATTATCTGCAGACGATCGCAGTGGTGCGACCCACTGCTAGTAGCAGCTTCGCCATCCGCGAGCGGACGGGCTCTAACCGCGGGGGGAAACATAGTGCTGTACGAACAGGCTTTGTGCCATGCGATGCTGATGTGCTGCTGCTATACTCACAAACTTCTCAACGAAGAGATTGAGTATTGCCTTTTTGAATAGTTGCCATCTCATCGTTGTTGCCTGAAAGTTGCTTTTAGTATTGTATATTCTTGCTTCTACGTTAAGACGATGAGATGGCAACTGGAATGGATGTAGCACCTCAATTGTGGGAAATTGTTATTATAGCCCAGCGCATGACGCAGAGGGCTTTGATGAGATGTTGTGCTCGAGGCACTAAAAACATATGCAAGTAACAAATGAGGCGATGAGAAACACTGCTTAGCCAGCATGGATTATGACTGAACGCCTCTAAGTCAGAATCGTTCAGTCAATCGTTCAGTCATAATCCAACAGATGGTAGCGTCGCGGCACTAGCTTTTCAGCTAGCCGCATTAACCAAGTATCTGAACCAACTGTTCCACTCTGCCTGAAAGTTGCTTTTAGTATTGTATATTCTTGCTTCTACGCTGAGTGTTCTAACAACAAACTACCAGTCAGCCCTGGTATAACTAAGCGGCGCCTTTGCACACAACAAAACCTTGAAAAAACAACAACGTGAGAACCTTGTGCCTTGTTGTGTTTATGCCAGCTGCACATCTGTATCGCACTGTCTGAATAAATCATCATTTTGCCAACATTTGGTTTGTACGATTTTAAAACGGCATCATCGGCAGAAGATCGCAGTGTTCTCGCTCAGTGTCCCGGCCGTTAATCTATCCATCAGTCAACATAAAATATCTTGGTGTCTCTGAGCCGTCATGTAGCTAGGCCTCGTGGTCATTTCAAGCCCGTACTCCCTGTGTCACCGTCATTCCGCCCCAGCATGCCCAATAGAGAATTAGTACATCACACTACCGAGGCACAGTCGCTGTGGTTAAGCACCATGAAAATGGTACAAGTCGCACCTTCCGAAGTCAAGATTGGGAAACCCACATCCTGTTCAAGTGAACACTTGCAGCTTTCCCCACTTGTGGCGGTTAATTAACTCCTCAGACAGTTAGATCAGGTTGCCACGCAGTTCCGCTTAGAGGCCTACACCAGCAGTCCACAGCACATCTAATCAACTAGCGAAACACCGACCACCCCAAATTTCGTACTTCCTGTACAGTACATTACCCATTACATTATCACATTACGTATGCCGGTGAGTTTTAGAACGGTACCAGTTCTATGTACATCCAGCGTCATACGTATGCCACAACATGTTACGTTGTAATGGGCGTGCGCCGTCAAGGCAAAGTGATAAGCCGCCTAAGGGCATACATTTCTAATAGAATTCCCATATAATGGAGTAACTATGCGTAAACGTTGTTTCCAGACCAGCCGCAAAATGCTGTGCGTGTATTTAAAAGCATCATGGCTTGACCGGCAATCTGGTTCGGCTTTCCTTTGAGCTAGAAAGCGCGCCGTTGCGTACTATCTGGTGTGACGGGAATCGAGGCGTCAACACCGAATTGGACTCTCCGTGGCATGGTTACACAGGCAGCAACTAACGCCATAAGATGTTACCGGTACAGCACGGACCTTTCAGAGATGCTTATTCCCCGGTGAAACTTCATGCCACTTCAGCGGTTCTCACTGGCCTGATCCACGCACACCAGAGATGGACTGCTTTGCAGGCCCTCAGTGTTAAGCTTGCATACGAGCAAATTAAGACCCACCGCCTACACGTTTTATTGTTGTTATTCTAGGCTCAATGTCATGTCGAACGGCGCGCTGGCTGTGCTCTCATTCTAACATCAGCGTGCACATCCTTATACAAGCCCCTCTGCGCTTATATCAACCCTTACATGCATTATGCACTACCCATTGGCATGCACAGAAGCTCGGCACAGCGACGACAGTCATTATGAACAATTTCCCACAATTTCGTCCTTGTACAAACGGTAGTTCAGACAGGGCGTGTACACATATCGAACGCACTTTCTGCATAAAGGCATTGTACCGGACTTTGCAAGGGATGTTCCGCCAACAGCGTCTGCGGTTTCGCTGGAGTCTGGCCTCTAATGCAGAAAAGTGGATCATCCATTGCATAAACTCAAACCTTGCATAGACTTAGGTAGACGCATTTTGGTTGTCCAGTGGAACGTAACTGTCCCCTTGATTGAAATATTCAGAACCTGGAGAACCTACCACCTGGGGAGTCACATGCGTAGAAATTAGTACCAATTGAGTCCAGCCGATCCCCGTCTGTTAACGCAATATGAGCCGATAAACACAATCCTATATCGATTCCTTAGATATGCTCAAACACTCCGATTTCTCAACTGACACCCGTTGAGGTCCACATTATGGTGTAAACAAAATGATACTTTAACTATATAACTCAGTCATACGATAGACGGTTACACTAGACAATAGATTCGCACTTCACAAGGATGCTGGCAATGAATAGTGATTGCTTCAATCTGTCTCTTCTAGGGACTATGCGAGGGCTATACGTACTGTCTGTGAATAGTGTTCGTCGCCAGTTGTATGCCGAAGGGTCAAAACCCATTTCACTCCTCAGCTGATGCCCTCCAGCATCCCCTTATGATGGATATGCCGCGAAGCGGCAGAAAATGTGCCCGCCTCTAACACTCGGCCCCTTGTGCTTCCACTGCTCTCATGAATGGCAGAGCAGTATCCAGTATAAGAAGTAGGAATTGGTCTGGTATTGGTTCGTTGCACCATAAGTCCAACGACCTTTAGGCAATCAATGCTTCCGTACGTTCTACAATTTCACGCATCTTAGGCAATCAATGCTTCCGTACGTTCTACAATTTCACGCATCCAATGGCCAATAAATAGTACTTAGAACCAGAAGTGTCAAGCATGCAGGGGTGCAATACAGCATTTTTCCAGTCGAATGCTATACGAGAACAAGCAGTGTAGTGACGTGAAGAGTGCACTAAAAGCGAATAAAAAACTGCAAACATAGGACATAAGAGGACGTTGAGCATACCGCCTATAATGTGGGGGAACGGTACAAGGACTACGAAAAAGATCCAAGAAGTCCTTGGGTATGGCACTAAGCACATTACGCACCACAAAAGCCTAATGCCAACGATCCTGCACAGCCAGTTAGCTATGGTGACGTTGCCCGTACAGAAGCTCCTGGCAGTTTTGGAATATTGGACTGAATATTAGGAATGCCTAGAGTGTCCGTGGTCATCGCGCTACCTTCTGCAAGCGCCAGGTGCGCTGCAAAAGCACGTTGCAGTGTTGGAAGGGTTTCGAGAAGTGTACGCAGCATAGAGGGAATTGATGGACATGACTACAGCCTTCCTTCGATGGTGGCTGTCAGAATCTCAGGATGCTTCGTGGTGCAGTTCTCTGCACCTGGGAGCTGTATGCTAAACACAAACGTGGCACCTACAACCTGCGTGGTGGAGGTATATGGATATTGTGACGCATGTGAATGCCAGTCGTCACTCGCAATATTTCTCTGGATGCTGGGGTCCATTCTGCAGTGTTGGAAAACACTTGGATACGTGCAACATACTCGACGGACCCCGGCAATGCTTATTGTCTCCATGGGCACTTACAGTCTGCACGGGAAAGACAGAGTGTACGGTAATTCGCCAGGGCTTCTACGCGACGCGCGGTCTAAAGTACTGGCGAATTACCGTACAAGCCCTTGCGCGTAGCAGTATCACACGCCATCGTTTGGTCGAAGACACTATCAAACCACCTCGCAGTGAATACACTGTCCGTTATCTACTTTGAGATGTATCCGAGTACACCTGTAGGGAGGTTTATCAAGTCTGCATGAGTGTCAGGAACAGAATTGATCGAATTCGTGCGCTCGGAGCTTCCTAGAAGGAGGCAGAATGAAGAGCACAGTGTAGCGAATTCTTTGCACCTGTAACAACCCTCGTTGCGTCGTGGTGGTGTATATGCAGGTGCGTGTCAAGATAATGTTGTGTTTCTATGGCTCACAAAATCGAAAACCAGATAACGACATTGCAGCACAGTTCCGTACTGACTGAGATATGCTTAGTTTCACTCCTACCAGACAGATTACGCTCTTCTACTTTGCAGCAAATCAGTGCTAGAGGGCGTAAGCCCTTAGACATATCGGGACCTAGGAAGCCTATTTCGATGTGGCACACGGGGCGCAATCAAGAATTCCTTTGAGTTCCCCAAGGCATCGCATGAACGGTGCACAAAGGCAATGGTAGGCAAGGAACATCAGCATGTTGACGAAGAAACCACGGGGCAATCGCACTTAGAAGTGCAATTCGGACCATATGGCGTTTTCTGATAAGGGTAAAACATGTTCGAGGCAGCCATAAAATCAAATTGTGTGGTCAGCCATTTGCACCACCAAGCACAAACAGTTGACCAGCCAAACCTTACGTAAAGTCGCATACTGTTGGTTGGCCGTAAGCGATACTAAAGGTAGGCAGGTTGCTGGTGTGAAACTTTGTCCGAGAGCCACAGTCATAATAAATGACTAGAACCTACTGTCTGCCAGGTCACATCCGGCATCCCATCGCGCAACCCCTGCATTATGCATACGCCTGACCGTGGATCGCTTGGGCATACTTTGCGAGCCACCATAGAACGACTACGAATTTCATGTTTGCCACCACAGAACGACTCGCAATTTGATGCTTGGGCACTTCAGTGGCTGCGCCACAGCCACAACGTACCACCTGGAATATCGTTAAGTAAAAAATGCTGCCAGTCCGCAGTAACATATCCAGGGCGCAATCAAGCCAAGCCAGTTAAAACCTCCACAAAAGTGCGGACAGGAATTCTCACAACAAACGGTACGTATAATAGAAGGCCGGGAATTGCGGAGTCACAGCGGTTTCGTTGGGATCACCACCGGTGCTGGCGTTTGCTTTACTATCGCCCCTGGTAAGCATTGATACCCATCTCAATATCTTTTCGTGTGCTAGCCGGAACCCTAAACCTGGAAGCCAGTCGAAAGACGCATAGCTCCACTTCTACAGCTGTACAGCTGGATAAAATGCAGAAGGAATGTCGTTTCCAGCGAAGACACTCCTCAGCGTTACGTTCTACATCGTCCTCCTATATTGACCTGATATGAAGATATTGTTCACCTGGGAGCAAGATACGGCAAATCATTATGGCTGTACCCTGCGGGCAATCTATGATCCAAGCTCTTCGCCGTGCTGCGGCATTACAGGTCAAGCCTTTGAGGTCAAGCCTTTGCAGCACGTAAAGCAGTGAGGCTGGCATATTCTTGGCAGCATTCTACCAAGTTACGCACATGCTGTGTCACGAGATGGAGAGCTGCAGCCACTAGGGCACATTGTCCACTAGCTCACGGCAAACAGAATTTCCGTACTTAATGCTTCTCTGCTAAACGGGAAGGCCGTTGACCTCCCACGAAGCGGAATTCTCCAATGCATACTTTCTGTATGTGTTCAAGATGCCTATATATATTTCTGAGTTGTCGGGTGCACGCGGACGTCACGCGAATAGATCATCTAGCGAATGTTAGAGGCTTTGCGTAGCAGGCCGCTCTCCATCCATCCCTGCTTGCGTAGAAGTGAAACATTTAATCTTATTTCCCTATAGCCCGATAAATCCACCGGGGCCTTTGTACTTGCCACGCGGCGGCCGGCGAAGCCGTGAGCAAGAAAACGCGGAGCGAAAAATTCCAGAAGCCAGACCCGGTGGCCCACGTGGAGGTCTAGGGCCACGATTAGTGACGAATGGAGGACTTTTTCTGCTGAAAATGACAGCCCCTGACAACGCCTACCACCCATCAAAGATGCCCAGAATACCTGAAAAGCCAGCAGGGGTTTGCAACCACCAAACTCTAACAATGGTGTTCCAACGCGCAAGCGTAGTCCTCATTAGACATTATTAGGGAAGAGAACGCACTATCTAATCAAGCGAAATACTTGTTACAGATCACCTACATACGTAGCCAAAGCGCCATTGAAGTGACGACAACTCGATATGTAAGTTGGCTCAGGAGAGAGCGCAAGATTTGAGCAAGCCAACAGACAACACTTAACAGCTAGCCGCAGCCACAGACTACGGCGGGCCACTACAGCACCCGTGAAAGGGTATTTTGCTAGCACACGAAACTCGCCTTGGGGAGGTTGCCCCTAGGCGCGCTTCGGTGAGTATATTCTACTGGAATCGGGTGACAAGCCAAACGCAAGCAGTCGATCAACTCAGGAATCTCCGCAAGTGCCGGGCTTTGGGATTACAGTACAAACAACCTTCTGTACTTGTACTGTAATCCCAGTTCGTAGTAACACCGTGGGATTTCGCAAGCAAAGTACTCTGTAGGATTTTTCACAAATGATGCAATTAAAATGTTGGCTCTAAAACAGATCCGCCTTAGCACGCAAGACAGGCTCCACCCGTACGGTGTGAGTTATTCGCAATCAGGGGTGTCCACTCACACCCGTCCACAACGTACTGCCTGCACAATTTTCAGAATACAGCCTCAATCCAGACACAACTATGGCTTGCAGGTGGCCACCGCGATGAACGGTTGCTGGGTGCTGCACCTGCTCCCCATGCACGATGATGGGTGCTGCAGTTGCTCCTCCTCATGCATGATGACTGCTACTGCGTGAGGCACTCAAGTGGCCATTAGATACCCCCACAGAGGCGGAATAATCTGTCAAAGCCACAGTACGATGCAGAACAGCGGCTGGCCCAGCTAAGCAAGAAACAAACAACCCGTCAGTGTACATTCCTAATGTGCGGAGCATCACCAGTCCTCACCAGCCCTCACTCTAGACAAATGAGCTCAGTGCCTCGCCAATCTCGAAACCGAGGTTTCCAGTGGAAGCCTTCACTCGCAGACTTCCACAAGGCCGTACTTCCTGAGCGATTGTGACTCCCCATGCTGCCCGCGCAAACAACAGTTCTTTAGGCACTACAGCCTCTGCAAAGAGTCAGTGTATCCTGTATTCTGCTGGTGCAAGTAATGCACTGAGTGGGTCCTTTGTAAGCGTCATAGTTCCTGCCTGAGTGTTATCCGTGCTAATGGGTGAGGGAATAAAGTGGTCGTTAGCCATCCCCACGACAGGGTCAATCCCACGCTTCGCGCAATCGTGTGGCAAGGCCGTCGATGCACAACAGCAGCTGACGCATGTAATCAAGCAGCGAAACACCCTTCAGCCAGCAGTGCAAAAGTGCCAAGGCACACCATTCCTCATCACCAATCACGACCCAAAAAGCGGAAATTCGTTTAGGCTACGCTGCCCCATTCCTGAACAACGTCCCACCAAAACCCATGTTCGTCCAAGATAATCATCAGCCCATTTGGTGAAACGCATACGGCATTGTCAATGGCATCGCCATGTGCGGCAGCCCAACAGCGATGCTAAATGCCACTAGTGAGCATTCCCTTGACCTATGTACAGCGATAAATGCAGGATTTGGTGTGGCGCGCGCTTGCGTGTGTCGAACAAATCAGGATATGGCCACAGAAAGCCTTGCGCCGCGCCACATGTAAGTCGCTGCTGTTCAACAGACCAGGCACAGAGGAACTATTGCCAGACCCCCTTCGGTCCTACGACTAGCTTCACGGCAGCAGTGTGCGTACGTTCGTATCCTTAGTGAGTACGCCCCTTCACCCGAAGGTATCTCCAAGCACGTACTTCCTGTGTGATTATAAAAACGCCGACGGCGTGCGCAAGCGACAGTGGGTTCACCACCAACAAATGCAGTACAACTCTGTAGGCTGGTGGTGCTCGTAATGTGCTCAGTGGTTCACTCTTCAGCATCCTGGCTGCTACTGCTGGATGTGACAGTGGAATGGGCTTTAGGTTTGGTGGCGAGAGAATCCCTGGGGCACCCCGCATAATAGTGAGGTAAAGCCATCAATGCACAACCCTAAAGGTCACATCTGCGCTCGACACGAAGATGTCATGGATAAAGCCCTTGCTGAATGTACGAACCCACCAATTCCCTTGCAGCAAAGATTGCCAAAGAAACACTAAACCACGTAAGCTTCTATCCTAGTGTGCAAAACCCCACCAACGCATACAAACAACGATATTCGTCCAACGTCCAAGTGAATGGAACGCCAGCTAGAACAACCGAAACACCTATTCCGGCATTCCGCATATTCCAGAGGAAAATGAGAACAATGCAGCGCCAACCGAGGATTCCCGTAAATGCCACGTAATGCAACTGGTCGTAGCATCGACGGCTTGTAATTTCAAGACCTGAGCAGTGTTGCAGCCTGTGCAGGGCCACGCGCGGCAAACCAACAATGTAACTTCAGGACGCTGTTCGGTTGCCTTTCACCTAAAACTAGCACTACAGCAGATGAGCCTTAACACCGAATACAATCTTCATACGTGCAGCTAACGTATTGATGAATCTTAGACAACCGCCCAGACCCACTGCGGCAACTTACAGTCTGCGCAAAATTTCACGGTTCAGGCGGCGAGCACAGAGTCGAAGATTTTGACAACGTCAGTGATGCTGGAAAGCGTCTGTGCTTTTCTGTTGTTTCTACGCTGATTATCAACTCAGTGGTTCCTCCATACGTGGCCCAAGTGAAGCAATAAAGCACTCCCCCTAATAATGACAGGCCCTGCAGTAGACAGCATAACAGCAACACGCTCGGTTGAGGAGGGAATGCAAAGCGTGTTGGCTACTCCGTGTGCCCGTCAACCACGACTAGTGCTCACCAGCAACAAACCTTTTAGCTCTTCACTAAGCGAGGCCAGCTGAGCTCCAGTTGGCGTATGTAGCGCCAGCTTGCAAGGCCGAAGGACGTCTTCCTCGTTTCCAAATATACATGCCCCAGTGCAAAATAATTGTAGTGCGTTGCCAGTCTAAAGTCACGACGTCCCAGTAAACCTCAGGTAAACCTATCACTTTCAACAAAGAATGCTGCCCTTTGCGACAAGCTGGCGGTGGTAGTCGGCCGTGCAGACCTCAGAGAAGCAATCACTTGTTCGGTGAAAAATATCAATATTTCTTGGGTGTTAAAAAATGCGGACAAACCATAGAACTAGCTGCGGAAGTCGGGGCTTCAGAAAGAGGTTGTAAAATCGCCAGTTAATGACCATTTATCCTCATGTTTATGCACATCTAAGGGGTAGCGCCAGCACATTCCAAACAAGAGGAAAGCCTAGAGCCTGGGTTTCGAGGAACCCTAAGCCCTTCTCCTATTACATACAGCCTGCTCAGCCTAGGAATTCATGAATGATGAGAAGAGCACCAATGTTTTTCTGTTGTAAAAGCCGTCTGCCAAGTGCTAAAATCTGCACAAGCAAGCACCAGAGCGACCTTCGAAATATTGTACCTGTATTCGCTACATCTCAGCTACTTGATGCTCATGGGCAAACTGTGGGCTTCCCACTCAATGTTATATCTTGGCGTTGCACTGCGCATACTCTCTGAGGGCGAGCAGGCACGCGAGAACCGAATAGCCAATCTGCCTACTCAGGGAGCACTCCAACATCAGAAGCAGTCTGTTCGATATTTTTCCACCGATGAAACAAGACAATCAACACTACACCAGATAAAACCTGACACTGGTTTCATACGTGCAGCTAGCATATTGCAGAATGTTCGCCGACAACCCAGACTCATTCCGGCAACTTACAGTCTGCGCAAAATTTCACGATCCAGGTGGCGTGCAAAGCGACGAAGGTGTTGTTAACGTCAGCGATGTTGGAAAGCGTCTGTGTTTGCGCTTCTTCCTCTTCTTGTAATCAACTCAGTTGTACTTGCCCCAAAAGAGCCAACAAGATCCGCCACACACTAATGGAAAACTCACCAGTGCACAGCACATCAGCAACTGGCCGGCTACCGAAGAGAAGGAACCCGCGTGGCTGCTCTACTAGTGTGTCAGCAACACGGCATATTCGCGAGCAGCGCTAAACACCTCAAACACATGCTGTCTGTACGATAATTTCGCACAGATGTCAGTCATCACTGCAACAGAAACAAGTCAGAGGATTCAGCGGGCACGTCATAAAGCAGAACCAGTCTGTGCGATACTTTTCCACCAATGCAGCAAGACAGTCAGCCTTACAACAGATAGGCCTGAGCACCGAAAAAGCGGGTACTAGGTTCATACGTGCAGGTAACATACTGCAGAATTTTGGGGACAGCAATCAGACTCACTCCGATAACTTACAGTCTGCGGAGGGTTCACGATCCAGGCGGGCCGAACAAAGACGAAAATGCATTGAACTTTAATGACGCTGGAAGGTGTTTCTTTGTAGGCCTGCTGAAACTCTTTTTATCAACTTAGTGGTTCCTTCGTTAGGCGGCTCTGCTAGTATGCCATCAACACCCACACCCGCGCGGCAAACGAATAATGTTACATCGGGACGCTGCTCGGTTTGCCTTTCACCTAAACCTAGCACTACAACGGATGAGTCTTAACACCGAATACAATCTTCATACGTGCTGCTAACGAATTGCAGAATCACCCAGTCGCATTCCGACCACTTACAGTCTGCGCAAAATTTCACGGTTCAGGCGGCGCATACAAAGTCAAGGATGCTGACAACATTAGTGACGCTGGAATGCATGTGTGTGTGTGCACCTGCTGCCACATTTGTTATCAACTCAATGATTCCTTTGTTAGCGTCCGGGCTGCGACTAGGTGGGAATGTGAAGCGCAAGTTACTTGCCCCAACAGTGTTAGCCAGGTACGCCCCATAATAACGACAAACCCAGCAGTGCACAGCACACCAACAACAGGACCGGCTACCAGCAAGGCATATACTCGCACGCCCCTAAAGCCCTCAAACAGCAATTGGATCATTAGCATAGTTTTCCACCGACGCCGCAAACCAGTCAGCAGTACTAAAGATACGTCTTTTCAACGAAAAACCTGGCACTAGCTTCATAAGTCCAGCTAATGTACTGCAGCATCTGGGCTAACAGAGGAGACTCATTGTGACAACCTACAGTCTGCGCGATCTGCACGATCTAGGAGGGCTGCACAGAGACAAAGATGCTTTGAAAGTTAAACGCTGGAATGCGTGTTTGCGTACGCCTCCTGCTACTCGTGTTATCAGCTCAGTGGTTCCTTTGTCACCGTGGGCTGCTACCAGGTAAGAGGGTCAAGTGCAAGTTACTAGCCCCAATTGAGTTCACCAGCTACTCTCCAGTTAACCAGGAACGCCTCGTAATAATGACGAAAAGCGGAGCGGTTGCTCCATGGCACAAATGTGAGGCACTCCTGCCGTGCTAGTCTCGTCGATGCTCATACCATGCTTACGCGCTGCATCAAGATAAGCCGATGATTACGCCAGTGCAAAATGAAAGCGTATGACCGAACGACTTCACAGGTCGTTCAGAAACTATGAGTGCACTCGCTATCCCTGTTTCGTGGTAAACGGCAGAAGCTAGCCCACGGTGGGGTCTAGTGCTAAAGGCAGGCTGCGATTCATGGGAAGTGCGGAGGTACTGCAGGTAGCTAACCAGTTGTCCAGGCTTCACTGCATACTCTCTGAGTTGCGAGTACATAAAAGATACGCATATATGCAGCCACACCTCATTGATGTGAGGCTTTCATGTGCTCAGCGATCGTAGGGTTTTCCGTTGACAGCAAGGTAGACAGGTAACAAGAGCTGCTTTAACTGTAGTTGTGCAAGACTTCCACACCACACACAAATTACAGAGGGTGCAGCTCTTTTTCCTTAGGAGGCATGCGCGGCCCTAAACATTTAATTTCACACAAGGTGTGCTCATCAAACCTTGGCGGTCATCTTTCCGGTTGGTATTGGCCGGCGAGGTTTAGCGTATATCTTGACCCGATGGAACACCAGACACAGACTTCAAAATGAAGATCTACCGGATCCAATAATCTAAACCTAGTAGTCCTTCACCACCTCGACAGTTTAACTAAACATGTGGATATACAGCACTATGCCATGTGTTCCTGTAAATACAGTGTAAGCTGTAGCTCACCCACTGCAACCCACCAACGCTGACAACGGTAACCCCATAGCCAAGGCCTCGAGCGGTAACAGCGTGTTCAGCCGTAGTCTATGCATGTTCGCTACGCGTGTATGGTTTGCTTCCAGAGCAGAACCATTGGCGCCATCGCAATGTAGCCAACCTTGGCCCGCAGCCTACTGTCTGCATGCGCAGCAGATCGTGCATTCGTCGTATTCCACATGCACTTTGAGCAGTATAGCATCAGCACTGATCCAGTCGGCAGCCCGCACGCTTACTATGCTCCACTGTTATGAAAATGTCGGCACAGCGGTAAACACACACGGCACTGTAAAAGGACAAAATCAGGCGACAACAACGACCCACCTACGACACAGCACCACAATTTTCCAGCATACCGGCAGCGTAAATTCAAGCGTTGCAACGTACATTCTATTGGCCACAAGACCGGAGATGTTCCATGCCGCTCAATTCAAGCTCATTCAGACAGCAGTTGCAACACCGCTAATCTGATCGACTCTAGAGGGCCATTACAGAATCCTCGTTAAAGTTGGCATCAACAAGGATTCCACAACTGCCGCAGGCTATACAAATACGTGATATCCCCGCGGAACCGCAACGGCATCTGGGACAGTTCATTGAGTCTAGATGCCACCAATTTATTGCTGACGGTTGAAAATGACCCTCCAATGCAGTGCATGTCTTTTTGCCGAACATACAGAGGCTCTGGCGTTTGCACAAAGGCGTAGGCAGAGGCACATCATAGGCACATTTGACCATATCACCAGCAGGGGGGGAAATAGCCACCAATCCGCAACTACTTGAGACGCATCCAAATGCTTCAACGCGACGTCCAGCATCGCGGAACGTCGACCGCATCTAAATATGCGCAGCACAGAGGGACAAGACGGTGCGAGATACGTTAACCGATTGCCCTATGGCCGCGTCAAAACGCCTAACGCTGCCAGCGTACCCTCCAAACAAATGCAAGTGCAAACAGACCATAGGTGACCACGCCTGCCAGAAGTATCGAAACGCGTCAATCGATCACACCACCGCAGGCCTCGCCGAAGCAGGCGTGGGCTTCCTAACCTTCAGGGCACTCAACCGGTGCCCACATCCATGCTTGTAGAACACGGTGAGCGTAGGTGCCTTACAAATACCACGGAATGGTTTAACCAGAGGCGGTACAAAACAACACTCCATAAAGTAGACATAGGTTCCAGAAGTACCATAGAGACCGAAATCGGTTTTCAGCCGGACTGGCACTTCTCGTGTGACTCTGGCGCTAGGGCAGACAGACGTGGTCCAACAACGTTGCCAAAATAATCAGACATAAACGGATTGCGTGATACTGGCTGTAGACGCCCCCAGGATATGGGAGCGACAAGCGCCTACTCTCTGGTCCCGTGAAACACACACTTGAACGTAGTTTTGTTCGGAGGAGGCACATTGTCATTGACGATTCACTGGTCGCTTCTAACACGGCTCCCACGAAATCCGGCTTTGTTGCAGACACCTGCTCCAAAGGCGGACAAACTTTCTACTGGCCTAGACACATACTCCACTGTGTTGCAACCCGGTATCTGCTGAAGCCCTTCGTAACCACTTACCAGCTTTGGAGAAAGGGGGCGCATCTAGCAAAACATGAGTGAGTGCCGGCGTTGAAAATGTGTCAGTTGCCGGATTGTATTGGGATCGCCCTTGGGAATCTACCGAATTGAACTCACCAATGGAAAGAACCAGAATACAGTACTATGCCAAACCGCTTCATTCTTGTGCTTCACACTCAAAAACGAGCCCCCGTCATCAAACCAGGCCACCGATAAGGTCCCAACAGTACCACCAGGCTTATGTGGGGGTAGAGCGAATGGCAAAAGTCTCTGAGGTTCCAGCACACGTGGGTTCTAGCACACGGATTGGAAAGCAGTGTGTAAGGACACACGCGTTGCCAGAATAGTGATGATTCATGTGCGCTTCACGCCCAGAGCAAAAATAGTCCACCAGATTCATAAAATACCATGCCATCAGAGAGCCAAGGCAAAACCATCTTGTAGGTGCCAGACGCCTTCCAATATGGTGTATCAATCCTCAAGGTACTGCACCCAGAAACCTCCAGTGACGGACATTCTTCATTTCATTCAGGGCGGCGCTACAACAAAGAGCGCTGGAAAAATATTGGAATCACTGTGCTACGTGAGTGCAGAAACAAAGGTGAACTAACAGGCACCTTCGGCTAAACGTAGCTCTAATTGCTAAACCAAACTTTTATAACATGAGGGACGTACGTGCTGTTTTGTTAGGGACGGCACTGTGGCGAGTATGCTCGGCTTCGTAGACCTACGAATGCAGGCTCACCATAATCTACGTTGCTCGATAGGGCGGTAGGGCGCCGATAGTGTGTACCACTACTAAGCAACACAATCTAGCGGTGTCGAGCGATTCGCGACACCAGGTGTATCGGTTGAAAACGCTGGAAGACCGGCAGAAACTACGAATCCTAGAAAACGCCTAGTCTGCCGCTGCGTTGGGCATTTGAAAGGTCTCTACGGACATTCAGTCGCGCTGATGCTCACTGCCTGTTTACCACGCAAAACCACGAGATAAAATGCAGTAAAAAACAAACAATTGCAACTAGGGCAAATTAACTGTGTCAGTACAGCTCGAATACACACGCAAAAGCGTATCCGGAAGCGTCAAACACATACTTGCTGAACATCACCGGAGAGCAGATAGAAGCCGTGAAACTCAAAGCATGAACAGCCTTCGCAATTGCCTGTGTCGGCGTCGTTCTGAGGATGCTGCACAAGGCAATTGCGCCACCCCACCCAACACCCCCACGCCAACCTTTCGCCTGCAACAACGACAACAACGCCAGCTCAATACGTACGACCTATGTATCCAACGCATCAGGGCAGCCTCTATCATTATGGGTTAGGGAAACCGGAGAACCTTTGGATAGGACTTCTCGTGCTCCAGCAGCAAGAGCCTTCTCTACTACTATCCACCCCAATGCGTTTGGAGAAACGGTCTGCGCGAATCGTGCCTCGATGCCACTCACTATCTGGTTGACCACCCCACCGTGTGTGCTTAGTGGTGCCTCGGCGTGCTTCGGCGGGATAGTTTTGTGGAGTAAACGCTTTCTTCCGTGACGAGGCACCGCCTAACTCTGTGCGCGATGGCACTCACCATCTGGGAGTCCGCAAGAGCTTCTACGAGCTAGCTTAGAAGCTAGTTCTATTGCGCCACCTGCGTAGACAGCAGGGATGAGCAGCACGATGAAATGATGTTCATGTAGGGTGTAATGAACATAGCGCATATTGCTCCGAAATGTACGGCATGACAAAATCCCACATGCTATTGCGAAGAATGCTGTGGGGCGCTGCCAATTACATTTGGATCATCCTATGTGTTCCAGAGTAGTGGTATTACGTCAAATCGCCACCGACGACACAGAGGGTACCATTCAGTTTAGTAGCACGCACGCTGCCGAATCAATGCAGCACATGCGCGACTAAACGCACTTTCTGCACATTAAGAAGCCACAGCATCCGCGTAACACCAGCTCTGGAGAACGGCAAAAGCTTCATCTTCAGAGCGTAATCTTCAAATGCATACAGGAAAGGTAGTACAACTGTATTCAAATGAACCTGTCACCGGCCGTAGTCAGTAAGCAGCCCGCCGATCTCGACGGCAGCTCCAACCAAAGCACTTCAAACAAGCGTACAATCTACTCATCCAAGTATTCATGGTTACCTACAACTTTGGTATCACAAATTGAATCTGCTTTGCCTACGGCAATGTTCGCTTGCGTGTGAGAAACACGCATACTTTCCAGGCTTTACGCGGTCCTCGTCCACCACAAGGCTCACTCTCTGGCGGTGTATGGCTTGGTGGTCAAGTGTTCCTGCACGCCACCGGCAACGTCAGCTGGCCACCTCTGGCAGAGCCTTCTCTCCTTTCAATCACAAATTTGGTTCCAATCCATTTTAGCAAGTACGGTACCTCGTCTCGTCTCTTAGTAAACGCACGTCCTGCAATCGATTCCACAGGATGCATTCTAGACATTTGCGAATCGCTACCAATCCATACGCTGCTCTCAAAAATTCTCATTGGATCAATGACATGAACGCTTCACGGAGATATAGTGTGTAACAGCGGCACGCGCATTGCACGCGAACACCTCTCCTAAATTGCCTGCACCAAGAACATCTAGTCTTACCACCTAAGAGACGATATTGCCATGTGTCCGTGGTGTCCGCATAAATAAACGGATACGCCTGCGGGTGCATGAATGATGCTTCCACAGACATCAATGCAGCCTCCTATGTACACACAGGCGCCACCGCTAGCACGTAGAACGCACATACTGGCACACAGTTAATATCGGCCAAACAGCCATGCTTTGTTGAGCATGTTTCCGATCTACTAAAAGCGGCCTAGTAACCATGGGTCGAAAACCTACTAGCTGGGAGGCGCGGTAATGCAGGAACTAAGAAGGCAGGGACAATTAAACCAGGTCCAGAAACTGAGGAACTATCCTGTCCAGAGTGGTGTTCGGTGTACAACAACTGACGCAGTATGCTGCTGTGAACTCTCCTACTTCGTGCCCCGCATCGATTGTCTTGCCCACTCAACGATAGCACGAGCGTGTCGGCACGGACCCAGCACCCAATAACGGTCCAAAGGTCTGATGCGCTGGGAACGGGTAAGCGGAAAAGCATAATGACGGGCCTGTGCAGTCGCTGCTCTTATTACACTCCCTAATCAATTGCGGCACTACCAGGAAGCCGCAACAATATAACAATGGAAGGCTCGTTAGTGGCCAATGTGGAGACGGGCGATACTGTGCGCTCCCTCCCCAACTATATATTTGAACGCGTTCGAGCCGTCCGAATAGCTGTTTTTACTTAGAAAATCCCATACCCAAGGCAACGAAAAACGGACATCCTGAAATTTCAAAATCCTTGCCCATCATCATTTTTTCTCATAGCTGCACGACACCTTCGGTATTGAGCAAATGTGCTACCTTGAGCAAACGTGAGGTTTGGCAGGGACAGCCTTTAGGTATAAAGCATTAGCTACCATGCTACCGGTTGCAACCACTCGGGGCCGGTGGTATGGTACATGGTCTGTAAACAGGTACCTAGTTAGTCTCGTAGCAAGACCGCAACCGTTCAGCATTGCAATACACTGCTTTGAGCTGGGCACGTCTGGTTGTGTTTCGAATGCACACTTCCTTTTGGTGGGCACAAGGTATTCAGAATAGTTTTACAGCTCGGGGAACTTCAGACAACGAGGGCCATGTGGTGAGGCAGAAGGTTTCCAAAGGCACCGGCCTGGTATAAAGATGGCCTAGTACCCGGAAATGGGTTAGCTGAGTCTAACATACCCCACCAGCAACCAACATCCCTGCACAAGCGTCTAGCAGTTTGCTGTACTCCAAAGTGCCGCGATGTGGATGCATGTACTAAGTAGGGAAAACAAGTTGGGCTGGCTCGGTACCAAAGCCAAAAACGCTTGCCAGAACACAAGGGGAGGCAGAACGGGAAGCAGCAGCGGAGGTTGTCATCTCGTTCATGAAACGTACAACCTTGTGCATTAATGTATGAAGAAGAAAAGGATACTATAAGGATGCATTCCCACTATGCTAGATACACCTATGTACTTGCACCCAATGCCTCTTGAAAGCCTTCAGACGAGCGCAATTGGCATAGAAGCACCCAGTTATGCAAACGGTGGCAACATAGGACTGCAGACGTGAAACGACTATGTGAAAGCATACAGCAGTCAAGGTATCACCATGCCTTCACATCAGGCTCACTCTCTGCAGATTTTGAAAAATAGTTGTAGCCCCTCCTGGCTATAAGGGACGAACGGCTCTAAGACCATACGTAGTCTCCACACGTTACCCAGGGTTTTTGAATTTGGCATTACTGCCAGCGAGTAACTAGTGGCTGGACGCACCCACACGATTGAAGGCGCATTCGGAATGGCGTACCTTCTGAAGCCCAAACCGTCTTCCTTAGCCCAATACGCTGTGAACCGTTGCTGACAAAAGCACGGGCGTGGCATAGACAGAACCAGACGGTGTTGACAGTACGCCTCCATCAGCGCATACTAAGGACGTTCGGACTAGAAAAATGTTGAACACATATACTAGCTTACCCCAATATATTGAGAAGCGCCGTGGACCCTCAAGCTTAAAGGCGAACCATCGGTTGGATCTAAAACACTGCATGCCTCTTAAAGTGCAAGACGGCGGGCACCTAGAAAAACTTTCTTTGCCCTGATCGTGCCTGCTCTGTATTGGGTACCAAACGCACTGCCTGGTGGTTCAGAAAAGCATTGTTTATATTCGCACCATGAGCTACCCCAATTCATAGCTGAGTGCCCTATATTTCTTCACACAAACAGCTGAAGCCAGACAATTCCCATCGCTTGAGAGAATGGAACAGTTGCGACAGTACAAACCACTTTATCAGTCATTTGGTCTTCAGTTGGTACCACATGTAGCAGAATATCGCCCCGTCATTACCTCTCGTTGGGAAAACGAGGGGTATAGAACCCAGCGATGTTCCCCGACATCGGGGCTCAACTAACTCACTGCCTGATGAACTCCCAGCCGCGCGCAGCTGCACACGTCATTGAGGCATCGTCGTTACAAGTGCACTGGCCCAAAATAACTTGAATGCCTTTGTGCCAGCAGCTGAACAGCTCTTACCCTAAACCGTAATGCAAACATGTCAAATGGCCATCCCACCACCGAGCAGTTGAGGCCGGCGCATGCAAGCTAAAACACAGATATAGCCATCTATCCCATGGTGGTAATGCGCCAAAGTAAAGCTTGAACTGCTGTTAGAAAACGAAATCACGCACTGCACGATACTATCGCTCTCAACAACACCTTGCTAGGAACGCCAAGCTGACAAGCTTGCCAGCACAGACAACTCAGTGGCACTCGAATAGGGTGAGGTGTGATGCACGTGGTGTAAAACATTTGGGGCACAACATCTGACCGCCGGTGAACGTACTGCCTAAGGGCGATTATCGGTTGCAGGGTTTCGGTCGCGTAAACGCGTTGAGGGTATGCATCCGCAGATTTGTGTCAATGCAGTTGAATCCGAGCTGCCTCACAATCAGCGAAACAGCCAAATAACACGGAGGGGACGCCTGCCTTCCATTACGCTGCAGCACGACAGCAGCTTGTGCCCTACATATCTACGCGAACACCCCTCTATAAATGGGCAGAGCGCGTCACGAGGCAAAATACCGTCATGCGTCACGACAAAGTGACAAGACGCTTTAATGAATATTATCGGGAGGCGGCGGTGCTTTCGCTTATCACTTCCTTTGGCATTCCAAACGTGTGTGCAGTTGGGCCCAAAGGCACACGAGTTCGAAAATAAAACCTGGCCGGACCTGGAAGTGGCCCTACGGTATATTCCCTACATTCTAAGAGTCCTTCACGCTCTTAGTCAATACGCCCCACTCAGGTCGCTTACAATACTATCCCAATTCACCAAGTGGTCTGGATGCGTGTGTGGCCTGCAAATGTTCTCGATGATACCACCATCAACTTAAGCAATCGATAATGCGGGCTAGCCACACCACACCAGAACACTGGATAGTAAGAAAGCATTTACTTTCCTAAAGGATCTGCTTCCGAATAGCCGTCTCAATAATTGTCTATACCTCCAACTATCGTTAGGTGTATACATCAGTGCACGCAGTGGAGATGATCACCGCCACCAACGTACTTGCTAAGAATGAGCCATAAGCACCAAAGCTTGCGAGCCGCACTCGAACCCGTTACAGACATCACAGCCCTGTGCGAGCCTAAAAGCGCTTACAATGACCAAACGCCAAAACAATACGCACTTTCTAAATAGTTTAGGTTTTTTTGCACGGCTGAAGCCAAAAGCATGTTTCCAGAAAGTGTTCCCACATTAGCTGTTCCACGAAATAACCTGAAGGCTCCCGAGCACTGCGTGCAGCCAGGTAAGCCAAGTAAGAAGTGGCTACAGAGGAGGCTCAATTCGCTTGTCAAGCTTTTGTCGTTTTCTGGAGTGCGCTTTTGTCACAGTGCGTTTGAAATCTTACGCGTCCGCCTCATGGCCGTGTGCTGGTTGTTTATGGTGCTTACAGCCTTTTACAGATCACCGGATACACCGTAGTATTCGCATGTCTGTGTGCAAGCCTCCTGATGTTGGCCGCTCATCCCTTGTTCTCGACTGTTTTAGCAAGTCGAATTCTTTATGGAATTATAACCTATAAACTCCACAGAACATAGACGGAGCACCTACAGGCTGACGCTGCAACGTCCGCTTGGTGCATCATCCACAACTGATTCAGAGGAGTACGCGAATGGCGCACAATCCTGAGAGCAGTGATGCTCAGCCCCCGTAGCGGAATGCTTGGGTTGCTTAGGACATTGTGGGTTAGTCCCCGACGTGCTGAGCTGAAACAAAAACTAAGACTAGCGCTTGTTCCAGCCGTTGAAAGGTCTCCTTGCTTGGGTTTCAAACGCGCTAACCTTTGTTAAGTGCAACTCATGTTTTGACTACTTATAGTCTCACGAGACCGAGAGGTTGTGCTTCGGCATACATATAAACTCGGTACCCACAGACTGCCATTGCAAAAACGATGTGGTACTTCCTGTGCACGTAAGGATCTGTTCATCGAACGGTTCATATCTGTGATGTAACTGTAGACATCTACGGTCACATTCTGCAGCGGACCATGGACTTGGGGACGGCGAGGCGTGTGCAGCTCGTGCAGCTCACACACGAGTGCTAGGAACTCCAACTCCATATGGAAAGCGATTGATGCCCGCTAAAATGCAAGCAAGCACTGCAAATCCTAATGTCAAGCCACTTAGAGCGCCAGCGGTCACGCGACGCACCATCTGTTTATCTCCGATGAGCAGCATTCGTAAGCTTGCACCGCCGCCAGCGGAAAGAGGCAAGCTACAGGATATAGGACGATCGGTGGGGGCTTATGCGTTTGACTACTTAGGGACGTCTCTTACAACAAGGGATGTACCAAGTTTGCAAAAAGCATTTTCACGCTACACCACACGCAAGGCCATTCTTCTATTCAATCACAACCGCACTTGCAGGTTAGCGAATGGCCAGCACACTCCTGTCACAGTTGTGCGAGGCAGAGACTGAAGTCGCATTTCGTGCATGGGACGTACAGACTTTTATTCAATCGCGATAGCTCAGAGGTCTGTACCGCCGTGTTCTCACAGATTTATCCTACTGTGGAACTATGACCATCCTGAATATGTCGAGTGCAAAGTCGTCGTCCGGATCTACGTTACATCCGTCAATAACCAGAAGGCGGTTAGAAGTGTGTAGGGGCATACGCCTATAGAGGTGAAGGGACAAGCATGTTGTTAACGTAAGGGATGTTAACGTAAGGGGGGTTGTTGTTGTGAAAATTTACGCGTGTACTTTTCCCATTTGTTAGACGTTGCAACACCACCAATTAAAGGGGGGGGGGGC
>NW_013563722.1:0-18013 GCF_000499605.1 Eimeria maxima | reverse complement strand
GGGGGGGGGGGGGGGGGGGAAAGAACTCTAAAAACCAAACTCCGCACACGTGGAAAAATACAAGAACGAGAGGAGCATTTCTTCCCGGCATCCTTCTTGACTGTACGGAACCCCCGCGTTTGGATTCCCTTGGGGCGCACCTCCTGCTCATTATTAAAGTTAGTCTGCATGGAATAAGCAATCCGGCAAAGGAGCACTTTCTTGGATATTTGTTATGGCCACTGAAATCAGCGCTTGGAGATTGGCAAATGATGCTGTCCCTAGTGAGGTGCGTGCTTCCCGAGCATACAAACTGTAAATACAGGAGCGCCCAAGCTTCAAACAGGGACGTGCGCAAGGATACTTCATGTGCCTGTGGTCGTCGCCGTTTGTTGCAATTGAGGAAGCACTCAGGTGCAGATGTAAAAACCATTGTTCCATGTCCGTCATAGTTGCACCTCAGAACAAATAAACTACACTGCCGTGCAACAACATTTGACCTCTGTACTACCTATATTACCCACATCATGGAGGGCCTGAATTGATGAACCTGATGCCATTACCCTGGGCCACTACAGCAACAATCCGATGCCAGCCGCCTCGAACGTGCCCATCTTTCGTGCACCTGAACTCACAGCCTTGTAACGTCACGAGCTCACAACTATCTAAATCATTCACGCGACTAGGCCTGCCAAGTGACAGGAGTGATGGATCGACGCTCGAGGATTTCTCCGAATGGGCCTAGTAAGCACGATCGTTCAGAAGTGCCAAGCCGGTTCCGTGGAACCTCTCTATAGTGCTGGTAAATGGGGTGCCCATATCCCATCGGGGCATCCACACCATTACCGTCGCAGCACAGCCATTTCACCAACTGTTGCTGCTTCATACCGGCTATCTCAGTACAAAACCCCATAAATATGTAGTTGTGCCTTGCATACAAGAATACAAATATACACGAGTGCAGGGCGGCAAAATTATCTGTACCACGGCTTAAAAGAGCAGCACAAACTGCAGAGCCGGGGTTGCCGTGCTGCTAGGCGTCCAAGCCTAAACGAAGCGTACTCTCTGTATATTCGATCATTTACGCGAGCCTTAGGCGACATTGGATGACTGGATGTTTGGCGGACTGATAGCAAAGCTGTACGCTGGGATGCGTTTTGCTAAAAGTCCTCCATGTGAAGGCATACTTCTACGGGACAGTAGAAGGATGGTATACAAAAAGAACCCAAACAGGCGTCGACTGAAAAAATTGTTAAAGATATCTCAGAACACGACCAAATGAAAACGCCCTTCTGCCATTAAACATACCAGCTGGTGCCGGAGTGATTGACACAGAGATCCCGTGCTTCAAGTGGTGATCGTTTCAAGGAGTTGACGCTAGAATGCCTAAACAGGGAATCCAGCACTCGCACAACCAGCATACCTCCGTTACCGATATGGATGTTGGACGGTGCGCACAACATCCATGGAGTTAATAGACAAACAGAGAAGTTCAGACGGCAGATGTTTAGAAGGACTGTGGCAGCAACTTTTTAGGTTGAGCGGATTTGCTGATTGTCCAGGCAAGTGGTCGAATTTTATTCTAGTGATCCATTGTGCACTCCGCACTAATGTTTAGAAGGACTGTGGCAGCAAAACAGGACGTACATGCTGAAGCACCCCGAGGAGAGCCGGCAAGACCTTGTTTCTACAAACTCTGGCAAGGTGGCTTGCCCTTGGTTGTGTTGTCATACGATGCGTACTATGAAGCGGGACAATGCATAGCGTATAGATATAATACGCTGGGTATAGAATGGCATGCTTAGGAGTGCACAATGGATCACTAGAATAAAATTCGACCACTTCCCTGGACACTCAGCAAATCCGCTCAACCTAAAAAGTTGGAGTGCGACCCACATACTGCAGGCGTTGTTGTTCCTTCAGAACAAATGGCAGGAGATTTTGGATTCGTCTATAAAGATGAGATCCCTTGCCGTAGTAGACCACTGCTTCGCAGAGCATCCGTACTGCAAATGCTGGAACGTCCAGGTTCTTTGCGCGATATCGTGTGGGACCACATAACGTACTTTCTGCGAAAAACATTTATGACGGCATAGCATTTATCGTTGATATTCCTCTGTGCCAGTATGGTTCTAGCACATTATCATCATTTTTGATTTCGCAGTCTTCGCAGTGACTTCCACCACTAGTCAGATTTATCTCCTCTCCTACAGGTGCGGTGTGTTGACACGTCCACTGGAGATAGAACCAGACGCTGTTCGTTACTCCGTGAGCTTGCAAATGTTCATTCCCTTGGAGCAAGGAATAAAGAAGCTTCACGTTTTTATCGTATGTAGCTGTGAGCACATGTGACCGTGACCCTGCACTGGCTATTCTCGGGAACGCTGCTGCAATCATCCTGTTGATGGGCACTTTTGCATGAACCAGTCGTAATAATACGGTACAATCCCTTCGGCCCTCACAGCCTGGCGACACGATAAAACGGTGGTGCACCCTTGCACTAAGGTGCACTTAAGTGAGCACTGGCGTCCCTATATGTATGTTTCCAGAAGGGTACGTTCATATTTTCCGGCCGCTATTCTACGAAATGTAGTTGAATGTAGTTCTTTTGGGTACGTACGTACTTGTTATTGTGGTGAATACGGCTATACACATCAAGCGTATGCACCCACGTTAGGGCATATGCCTGATAAATGAGAAGGGAACCATCCTATTGCTGTAAACGGACACTAAGGCATGTTCCGTTAAGCTAAATGCATGTGCGTAGTGTTCGCGAACCCGTCGTACCCACTGGGACCCACTTTCTGAAACAGACCTTAAAGACAATCACCCCATAACCCTCAATTCCGCGAGAACCCCAGTCGGTTTTCAAAAGGCTGCATGAACGTGACTCCGACTGCTTGCAATCGGCCACAGTGCGCACGTCAAGTAAGCTTAGCGGCGAACAGGAAAGCTGCATCCGATTTAGTTGAGAAAAAGCTTGGACTTGACATACGATCTGCAAACGCAAGATGCAAAGGCGGCGGTTTTCCCTCCATCGTTTTACTGGATGATGTTAGTGCGCTCTTTTAATTATAGATGGGTCAGAGGAAGCCGCAAAGTTGGAGCGACTTTAGCTCCTCCACGTCGGCTCAGAAGAGCCCATGCAGAGCCACAACAGACGCCATTCAACATAGCCCATTCATCAAAGCCCGTAAAGAAGAGCTGTAAAACATATATGTTCCATTCACTGTATTTGCTGCAAGCGCCAAAGGCACTTTTGTTGTTTTGGCCTGTAATTCCTGTAATTGGTGATTGGTTTCTCTTGGATCTCGGTTCAGCCTTGTCACAGTGGAACCAGGAGATAACAAAGAGTTCATTCAACTCATTTATACACCGGTGCTCCGCCACGTTCTCACCAGCTGTTCGTACACCATCTCTCATCTTACCTGCCTGCTGCTGTGCAAGCCCTATAGACATTGATCCTCCCAAAAGGCAGATCCTTCCAAAAACCAGGGTATTTTCCTATGAAGGTAAAACTCATATTGCTCTTAGCACGACAAGTAAACGTGTGCTAGAACATGCGCAGACATACTCAGTTGCCCACCAAGGACAAGTCACCATTTCGTGAAGACGCGCACCTGGTGGGTTGCACCGTTGCGTTTGGCAAGAAGACCTTGGTTGCCTAAAGTTTCTGACTCACTTCCTGCGGATTACAGCCAATAAACATTGTCCCTGTTTTGGTGGTCGCAGCGACGTTTCCAGCAATGGTTGCCATGTTCCCTTTCGTAAACCACAGTGCTCGGCAAGAAATATGGAATACACCAGGTTGACAACCGTTCACCATAGCGAGAACGTGCAAAATCCATCGTATGGCATACTTTCTGCATATCAGAGAATCCGCTGTGGGGCTTTGCTAATGAACTATCCAGCGCGTTTTGGTCCATCGTATCCGCAGCACAATGCTGTCCCTCCTGTGCGTCTAGGTTAAACCTAGACTAATGCCCAATCTAACAGGGTGGTGTAGGCGCCAGTTCCAAGCTAAGGGAAAACCAGTGCAGAGATGATGTCAAACTGAGGATCTCTCTGCAATGGGTTTCCCTTGTAGACTAGGTAGCATGATGTCAAACTGAGGATCTGTTACCTAGTCTACAAATTACGCTGATTATCATTGGGTCACTCGAGCGACATCAACAAACGACGGTACGTCTGTGTCTCTTACCGCCTGGTAGATCAAACGCTTGGCTAAACATTGTGCGGTTAGACCCACTCCTTAAATGGCGCTGCTGGTGGCATCCGGACTAACGGTTGTGCAACCGCGTCTTGACAGGCGCATCTATCTAATCCAATTCCGCAGCAAAACCTACCAAATAGACTTTCTGCTCACCTACGACTTAAATGGAATTTTCACCCCAACAAGCGATGCATATCTGTACGGGGATTCGCACCATCACTAACAGACCTCCCTTTTGCACGCGTGACCATATTAACGCTGACACTAACTGGCACAACAACGCAGGAGCATTACCTTGTTAAATAACGTGTTTGATTTTCAGGTTACTCCACAAAATAAATCTACAACAGGGGTTCAGTCTTGTTTAGGGAAACAGGAATAGAGGATGCTCACCATCTAAATTGAAGACATTGCTGGAGTGTGGATATATCCAAATATAGCAACAACGTCACTCATTCAGTTGTGGCGCCTGCTACGAACACAATACATCCGACCTGCATTTCAAGCTACACTCATCCGGTTTGCCGGAACGTATATTCGTGCAATTAATATTGAGTAACCACTGATGGGACAGCCAGTGACTCGGAATGGGATTCAAAACGTGCACGAACACTGACAATATCAACACGAAAACCGGGGTGGGTGAAAAACGGCTGTATACCCCCTGCCTGTTCCTGCTGTTATGCTACTCACATCCTGCTCCACCGTGAAGGTAAGCCGCCGCTTGGGGGCTAGCACAAGAGAGGAAGGCGCAGAGTCGAATATCAATTAAGGCTGCCGACACGCCACACGCACTATACGTTCTCGAACGCGCCGAAGATGTATTTCCTCAGGTGGCCGACTCACTTCCTGGTAGACACTCGAAGGTACAACGGATCTTATTACTGTTGCGCATCGGTTTGAAGGTCACGGACAACTTGTTTAAACATACAACGACTCTTTTGCGCGGAACTTTACAAGGGAACCCGTCATTGCTGCAATTCATAAAACCTGTGGCAAACCCGCCGAAAGGTCTTTGTGCTTGCTTTATGCGGTGGCCGTAGCAAATATCCATGGAGGAAGCCAGAAGCAATCAACACAGGCCTTAATACGAAAGGACTGGCTCGCTTCAGAAGAAACGGCGGCCGGTCGTGTCGGCGCACCAGTAGCACACTGGGGACACCCGCATGTCCAATGATACGCACGTCCTGGACAGTTTTAAGGTGCCACACTTACACGTATCCAGATTTAGAACACCGTATGGCAAATGAATTATAGCGATATCGTTTGTAACATTCAGCTCACAGTCTGCACTTCGTTCTACATATACAGGACATCTACATGCTGATTTTGCTTCACGCCCAACGCGATTTATGGCGGGATGCGGCGACGGTAGGCTGCATTGATGCAACGGCATCCGATGCAAATGCGTCATCCTCCCAAATCCCCGTGGCACAGAGAGACCTCTGGCACCAGCAACTCACCAGCTGCATTGTGGACGTTGAAGGTAACAGCCGAGGCGCACCTTTCTTATACACCTCATGCGCATAAACGGGCAGGTGCACTGTGCTCTTCCCATTTGCAACAGCAAATCCAGATACTTGCACTGACAGCTAGAAGGCCTCAGCAGGCATGCAACATACAAGTAGCCTTCCGGCGAATTATTGACCAGGTGGCCGCAAAGGGTGGCTGGGTGCCTGGATAATCTAGTGTTGCATACACGCCAATTCAAGGTGTCAGCAACTCTCAGCCACAACGTAGAACTCAATGCGTGCTTCCGTCGAAACAACGTCTCCGTTGGACCATGTGCTGTAGCCCGGTGCAGCTACACCAAGCCATATCGAATCCCTGACGTAAATCATGTTGACGAGTTTTATGATTTACACAACGAGGGTTTCTCTACCCTTAACAGAAGATCTAACGAGTGCCGAATATGCAGCCACCGTCTACAGCGAATCTCGACGGTCTTCGGCGTGGTAATGGTGTGCTCACTCCCTGCAGCGTGATGGAGCTGTTGCTGGCATAAAAGCAACACTAGTGTTTTGTAGCGCCAGCAGATGAGAATCAGCCAGGTATACACCCACTTTGCGCTGAGCTACGATAATTCGCGCTTATCGTCATTGTTGCACCGACAAGCCGAATTTCCGCTGGATTATTCCGAAGTCTCATCGGGGAGAAACGGTTGGGTTTCCCAACTTAATGATATGAACGCTGCAAGTTGTGGGCCTCTCGAAGTTGTGACATAACCTGAAAAGCTCTACTAAGTGCCACCCACGGGCTCTTCCTTTATTCGTGTTTTTGCAGAGTGTAAATTGGGCGGATGAAGCAGTTATCTTCCAAACGGAGAAGCGAGCCAAAAGTAAAAGATTTCAGTCTATTTGCTAGGCAATACGAGGTAACTTTGGTAAAGGCACTATGCCCGCAGATGCAATGGAATTAAGTCCGCGACGACATTGCGTGGAATAAACAAAATGTAGGCTGCAAAAAAACGCATCGATCAATAGTGTCCTCATAACGACACATACATCGGCATGCAGCATGATATAGGTGGCAAGGTAATAAATAACATTTTACCCTCCGCTTGCCTTCAGCAACGGATAATAGCGACCCCCATAAAAGTGCAATTGTAAGTGGATTTATGCGTGGCATCGCGCTCATGAATGTTGTTGTATATCTGCGTAGAGGCTCACATTCTGACAAGGCTTTCTTCTCCGTTTACCAGAGCTCATGTTATCCTGTTCATACTCCGACAGCGTATGTGTTCGCCCATGGAGCATCCCCCAGTTCACCTTACAGTAGCCAGTACCTCCTCCACGGCTTGACTGTCAACGGGCATAGGGCATAAAACTGCTTTCCCTCAGGTGCTACAGCGGTTCCACCGATTTCGTGTGGATGACGTGCCCCTGTGTATCCGTTAATATGACATCGTTCTTCCTTAAAGCTTCCGCCCCCCTTGGGAGTTGGTTCATCCACCAGTGCATGCTGAGACGGGGTGGAGAAACCGTTGCTTGATGCTGTATGACCGTTTCCACTTACAAGCTGTTTAGTCGTAAGAAAAACACAAGTGCAAACGAGAGTGCGCACGAATCACAATCCCAGTTGACCTAAGGGATCACATATTCCATCATCCGAACGGGGCGCCTTAAACACCGCTCATATTGACGGGGCAAACGCGATTTCATATACTGGCAATAAGCACTCCAAAGAGCTTGAATGCACTATCATCACGAGCTCCACGGTGAAAGCAACATCGTTCGCAGTTACACCGAGTCAGACGTACGGTCTTTAAATTACATATGCGTGTGTCTATTGGACACTATGGGAGAAAACAGGAAGAATGAAGCTTTTCGTGTCGAACACAGGTGGTGGCAAAGCCACCACCTGTTTTCGCATTTTTTCTGTAGTCGGCAGGCGAGTGCAGCATCGTCATGAGTGAAGTCATCAACAAACTGGAATACAGCTTCCTGGGATATTATCACCAAAGACGTACAAGCTGGATGCTCGCCACGTAATCGAGCATAATCCGTGGACGTCAAGAATGCAGCCAAAGTCGGGCCCGAGTAGGTCCTCAAGCTAGGGGACACCCGAGATACTCCGTTTGGGCACTGCACAAATGATCGCAGCACGAGTGGGTTTATTGTTGAGGTTTGTATCGAATTGATTTACTGCACGGTCCTTACGAACTGGTAGTAAATCAATGTTGCCGCAACGTTGGCGTTCTGTCCTGGATTAAGGATATGCGCAATTCCTACAGCTGTTCGACCTTGCAGCACCCATGACCGGTAGTGTTGACACCTCCTGCCACGTCTTTGAAATGGCCTAGCGCAGTGAATGAGGGCACGTACATACTATTGAACCCAAGCAAATCAGAATGCAATCTTCTCTGACTTGGAATGTCTCGAAACACCAAAACCGCTGGCCGCAGAAGCGCTTATGCATTTACGTCAAAGGGAAAAAAATATACTATGCAAAGGAGTAGGTAAGGAACCAGCTCGCATACGACTGCACTCAGTCGTCTAATCGACGAGTGCCTAAGGCCGATAATTCCGTTGGTGCATCGCCAAACATGCACCAGCGGATGGTCGTTGCAGGGCTGACAACACGCGTTCTGATCATTGTGCATTTGATGCTATGCTGACACCCATGCAAAGCAAGCTCTATGCTGGCGAACCGTAAATGAAGGTATCGCTAACTAAGACTAGACAAGACGGACGTTCTGTAGATTGCAATAGAGACCATTCGAGCACTTTCAAGTCCAGACATGGGCATTCAAAAGAACGACAAGAAGACCCACCATGACAACCTGCTTAAAGGCGGCATCTCGGCTCAAGGAACTACGCTAGGGATATCTTTCTGTTGATAGCCGTATGTTTATGAGTAAGTAGCTCATGACGAACGCACGACCTAAATTGTCAATTACGTGAGTCAGTGTAGACACACTGAACAACTCACTACACACGCGTTTCTTCGCTTGGGGAAGCGAATAATGGCGGCGACGAGGTTCTGATTCACAATGTTACGAACTGTTAACACGCTGCTTCAAGGATAGAATGCTCCACGGTTACTGTTTTTATGGGGCGTACTAACTGGTCGTACACCCAGCAGAGCTTTTGTATCAGATGTGTCGTCTACAAGCTCTGAGCCGCCACTGCAGCTGCAGCGTAAGGTTACCTTAAGCTCAACCTTTCCAGAATTTTTTCATGAAGAAACTATGCAAACATGCAACAGGTTCATGCTTGACCTTCAAAGCGACACGTCTACGCGGCTACGGCTACTCAGTGAGGGTGGAGGAAAGTTTGATATTTTTGAAAAGCGAACAATATAGGGGATCGAAAAATAGGGGAATCTGCATGGGGAGAGGTTGAGGCGGGCAAGCTTCATCACGGTCTCTAGCTTCTCGTAGATGGTGAATATGGGATAAAACGGCTTCTCAACTCACGCGCTGCTCCATCATGCGAGCCCAATGTGAAGGGGCATTACGTATCGCGTCTAGGCAATCCTACAATGAAGCACAGTACTCGCAACGCATTCTTTGCACCAGTCCCCATCTACGGTGCAGCCCACTACTGCCAAGCGATTCCTTGCTACGAGCATCACACACAGGGTATCCGTTTAGAGAATGGCAAAGCCAGCCAGCACACCAATCACTCTAGACAGCGAGGGACTCGCGCTCTTCAAAAGGAAGTACTGCACGTCGTGTCCTGTCAAGAGCAACTGCAGGTAGTAATCGGCCAGTGGCACAACGATACGCACTCCCTGAACAATTTCAAGTCGATGCACGTAAGGACATCCACAGTGATACAGAGTTCAGGACAACATTATTTAACGCTACGGCTTGGAGTAGCCCACTTACATTCTTCAGGTCGATAGATGCTCAGAGCATGAGAGATATCATTAGGCGTGCAATTCGCTATGAATGATAGGATGGTGCCAGGCCAAATCCTGAACTCGAAAAGACAAATATCATTTTCTGTTGACTCCATATGCACATTCGCCGCACAGCCAGCTTTCATAGGGACAGCCGTTGGCGAAATCGTAAAGGGTTGGGCGTTTGGCGAGCAACTCACCAACTGCAACGTGAACCCTCCACACCAAGCCTGAACTGGTCCTTTGCTGTATTGCGGAAGTGCACGATGTGTTTAAACGCTTACATTCCCTATGCTTATAAAGTCGTTGGCGGGACTGACAAAACGCCTCAGCAGACATGCTGCCTTGACAAGTGTTCAATCGTTGGTGGCAAATCGTACTTTCTGGTTTTTTACAGTCCAATTTTGAAGACGCACCAAATTTAGGAGAAGCATACAACATGTTTATGCCACCCCAGCCATGCATCCGCCGAATGCCTCAAACTCCAACGATCGGCGACAAACAAATACAACAGATTGCACACATATCCAAAACCCAATTCCTGAATTTCACACCATAACATGTTTCAACGGGGAGCAGCCTCCTAATACGAAAAACGTCATTGCAGCAAACGCACCTTCGAACCCAGCGTTGGATTCAATCCTCTTGTGTTTTGTCACAGCAGAGGACGGTTGTCATCTTTAGGGACACCCACCAATACACAAGCAAAGCAGCAAAAGCTAGTCTTGTGCAGCGAAGGTTATCGTTCACCGGTTGCATCCAATCATCCAACACACCGTAATGTCTGCTTGCAAGATCCCATACCGATTGGGCAAGTATTCTGAAAATGCAAGCGATCGCTTCAAGACTTTCGAATATGCTGTCAGCTTCTACCGCACGTGCGCTCCGCCTTATGCCTGGTAGTGAATGGCTTGTGAGTTGCTTACTTCCTGCACAGCGTACCGTCCTTTTAGCACACTGTAATGCGATACAGACGATATTCAACCACGTGAATAGTCTACGGCCCTACGTCCAAACAGGAGCTTGCTTGGAAAGGACCGGAAAGATTTCACGTCAGGAGCACTTTGCCATACGCGAAGGTCGCGTATTGCATTGTGCATCGCCAGCGCAAACGGAGTGCCACTAGCTGCTGCTCAGCACGCACATAATCTCGTGGCATGCGACTAATTGTACGTCTCTGCACTTGTGGAAGCTAACGGAGTTCGTATTCGTCGGGTTTACACAACAGTCCTGTACGAACGCCGCTGCAAATTAGACTGCGCCTGGCTAGACATTCTCGCCCGGCACAGACATTCACCAAACAAGTATATAATAACCGCCGTAAGCAATCCAGAACCTGAAGCTGCCAAATACTTCGCTATTCAACGGCATACTGCGACCGAGAATAGAACAATGTTGCTCTCTTCCCTAGGAGTAATCTTCCTGTTTAAACACCGGACGGCGTGAACGCTCAGCACAGACAGGCCAATAGTGCGCACAAAGAACAAAAAACACCCTTTCGGCTTGACTATGGCAATGCAGAGATGGTGCTTATGCCTAAAGGAGACAACGTAGCCTTATTACACCCAAACGCATAACCATCTAAACTTCACGATGCAACAATACTTCACTGTTGTGGCATGGAACACGGAAGTGCTGCGTACCGGTTCATGTTTTCAACAGTTAAACAGCTTTACGGTGACACACAAGCGCACCCAACAGTCTATCTTGTTGTCTGCAGAGTGCAACAAGCCCTTCATGTTTCCCGATACCCGCGTTCGTACTCCAGCACAACGGGTGAATGGGCATACACATGAAAAGATAAGGGATGTGAAAGGAGCTCGCAATATGCGTCCGCATTCTGCTGCTGACCTACCCAGTGAATCGGTAGTGATGAGATACTTACTATCTGCAACGAGTGGTCCAACTGTGGTTCACTCAAATGTTGTAGAAATACTAACGCCAGGATTGGATGTTGTAGAAATACTAACCCCAGGATCCAGAACGCAAGGCGCCACAAACGTGGAGGTAAAAACGTAGTTGTTTAGGTATCGCAAAAACCAGTTTGTGTCCTGGGCAAGATAAGGCTCACAGGCTGGTAGATTCGGCCGCAGCTCACACTCCGCTGATGCCCTATATTTATTGTCACCGTTTTCGTTTATTAAATACACTGGTGTCGAACGAAGGCTTAGTTTAATCGTCCTTCTGGAAATCGGGCTACATGAGCTGCTCGGCTCACCAACTATCCCCAGACGAGGAGAGCCAAGAGAGGCTGACTCATTTTTCAGAGTCTATCTGATGGGTCATCATCCCCCCAGTACTGAGCCCCCATATGAAATCAATGCAGTGGCCAGCAACGAAAGAGCTTCAACCACAGCGAGAAAGCAGCAAATCAAGGCATTCACAGCTTGATAAGGGAACCGCCATCGATGCCACCGGCTCTACGAACCTACGGTTCAGAAGTGACATACGTCCTGCGCATTACGGATGAATGCCCCAATTGAAGGTTTTTCAGACATACGGCGAGTACAAAGGTTTTCGGACAATCCTCGAAACTGCCGCCGCCCATCATTGTTCGGTTGCAACAATTGACAAGGGACTGGGATATCGAACATATCAACATACAACGTCAGTAAAGGCGTCCACAAGCTTTAATATGGCTTGCAGCTACACGCTCCGCCAAGACATACAAGCTGTACGTGTGCACCACGTAAACATGCATAACCGTTGGGCACAACTGAACGCGCTGGGGCATGGTCGCCCTGTACTGCCCCCTGCAATGACAAAGTGGGTATACGTTGGTGTGACAAAATCATAAGTGCAGGCCAATACCTAGGCCAAGGACTTCATAGGATCGCAGTATTCAAATCCGGAATGGGTCCAGGCTTATGGAGGCATCCAGCACGTTACGGAAAAGGGTGTTAGCGCGCTTTTCAAACTGTGGCAACGACGTCTCAACGTGTACTGGCAGTATCCACACCTGCCAAGGTACATCTATGGAGAACGTGCTGTATGATGGATAGCGTCTCCCACGTACACGCTGTTTCGTCGCAGTGAAAATACACACGAGCCAGTTCATTGAATGCAGTCCAGCTGAGGTGCTCCCATAATACAATCCCTACAAAACCTCATCTCGTACTGATATTTTCTCATGCAGTGTTACAGCGGCAATAAGCACAAGGAAATGACCTGAATAACAGTGTTTGTGCTAGGAACATTGTATGCAGTTACACCGATTGGCGTACGCTCTGCCCATGACGGATGCGTGTCTTCGTTGAATGTATTACCAAGAAGCAGGAATATGAAACCGTGGTACGGCTGCCATATTTGACAAACTAGTGGACCAACAAGCATAGGCACATTATTCACAAGCCTGCAGCAAGGCGCAACATTCTCCAACGAGATGGAGCTAGAGGTGCGGTGCTTCAAGAAGCATGGTCCTTGGACGTCGCTGAACTGATCCGGTTGTGTTGCTAACCGCTACGATGAATTTTGGGGCACCTTGTTTCGGCCACTGGCAAGCACGTGTTAGAATCAAGATTTCACGGTAGCGTTACATACTTCCTGAAGCAGAAGACAGTACCACATGCAAGACTGGAAAACACCTCCACAAGGCTACAGCTGTACAACGCGGATGTACACAAAAAGGGAATTCATCGGGTCAACGGGCCTTCAGACCTGTGGGTCACGACCTGATAAGACGTAAGACAAGAAACCACCGATGAATGTTCAGGGACATCCGCCTTCGCCCATAGCAAAGCACATCCGCCCTGAGTCCCTTCGTGCAATTCATCTACACCTATTGCTTGGAAAGCTGTATGCGCCCACAGCAAGCCCACAGCAAGCTTTACTATCATTCACTGAGCTAATCGGACTCGCCTTCGATGAAAAGGCATTTGTTCACGCTCACAGCAAAGGAGGGTGGATTGCAATTTTCGACCCGCGGAGTGCTCTAGCTGTGCCAGCAAAAATCACATCAGTCACGTTCATAGGCGTTACCGTCATTCTACCAGAGCACATGATACTTGCCACATTGCTCCCTTTATAATGCACGCACTTCCTGTGATATGCCATTGCAGATACCCGTGTGTCGTTGCCCCCAACATCCACTGGGACTAAATACAATGCATTGGAAGCGATATCCACTCTGCAGAGAGGGGATCCGCGTTTCCCTGTGAAATAACGCACTCCCTTTGGAACATCGAGAAGGCTATCAATATAAGCGAGCACGCTACGGAATCTCTCAATGTATTCTGATATCCCGCGTTCCCTAGGGGTGTAAAACACACGGCGCCTCCGACGATTCAGAGTAGCCTGTGCAATATATTGCGCCGCGTCCACATATAGGCTCAACCGCCAGCAATGCAAGATTAATTGAGATTTTGTTAGTTGTCATCCCAGCGGATATATGGAGTCTAACACATATTGAAGTCACGCTAAACGCACGCTCTTGCACGGTAACCTTGCCAGATCTATTCAGCGCCTTTTAGACTCACGCTGCTTGTTTCGGGCCCTGTGCAAGAACGCCTGTCCTTGATTCAGCAACCGGCATGCTTCCTCTCCTGGATGCTCTGACCGTAGTTTAGATCATACACCTGTTGCTAGCCGCAACAACACAACACACAGTTGAATTCGCGGCTGCAAAATCTAGGGTGGCCGCATGCTATTTAGTGTACGTGCCGTCTCCACGGTGAAAACTGGCCAGGAGGGTGGGCGCACGCCGTCTCCTTGCCGAAGACATTAAAACTCGCAAACCACTTTTTAATAGCCTAGTAGGCAACACATTCACTCGAATGGCCAGTTAGAAGCCGCAAGAGGCACTGCTATTACTCAACGGGGAACTCAAAGCAGCAAGCGCAGCAGCAACATAAACAGGCATGCACACCCAGGCAGCTGTCGCTACACCGAGCTCGTTGAATCAGTCAGGGTGCAGGTGTAGCTCCTACCAGTTGCCTTGTCGACAAATGGAACCACCGGTACAATTCCATGATACTGATACCACAATTTGGCAGGTTAATGCGAAGCATGTTGGAAACCAATATCAGCTACCACTTTCCCCATTAAGGGTTACCTTGAGTGAGGCTTACTTTCTGGGTACGTCGCAAAAAGTTCGAAACCTCACTGCAGCCTTGCCTGAAGAAGAACAAGCCAAATCTGGAGTGTGGCCACAGACGGCCAGTTACTTGGTCCACCCGGAAACCAATATGGGCTAACAATTCACCCATTTAGTGTTGCGTTGAGTGAGGCTTACTTCCTGGGTGGGTCGCAAAAAGTTCGAAAACTCTCTGCAGTCCTGCAGGCGCACAAGCCGAATCTAGAATGTGTGCACAAGCATGCAGCATTGTGCTGCGTTCGTGCACGGGGTTATTACTGCATTTATGTTGGGTGTTGGTCTATTGGATTGACCCCGGTGAAGTGAGGCTCACCACCTGCTCGTCGGTGTATCTCCTTACGTCATTCTTGTTGCCTGTAAGCGCCGCTTTTCCCCTCCACAATTGAAAAGGATATGAAATATACTCGCTCACGCGATAGCCCTTGTGTGAATATCCAAAGCCACGCATGAATGCTATACCATATATAATAATCATAGGAATGCGCATATTCCTTATGCGACTATACATAACCATGCATTGATGCTATACAATACCAGGTACACTCCTTTTCTGGCTGTTCGACGCAAATGACCTAATTAAAATGACAACAGGGTGCACTCCTCCGATGTCGGAAAAGTAATTAAAATACGGAATAGGAAGTTCCTCGGCTCACAAACTGCTCCCCCAGGAACAAACATTAGACAAAAGTGTCAATAAATCATACTCTTCCATTCAGTTCCCCCGCTATCCCCTTAAATACTGCAACGCCTAGTTGGTTGAGATGGGCGTATCCTCCGCGTGGCATGTTGCTGAAAGAATCAGTCTGAAAACTCAAATGAAACCCTCAACTCTTGTACGCACGGAGCACTCGACCCTGTCTCAGCCAATGGAACTACCGTATTCAAAACTATTTGTGGCAACATAAGACGTAAATTAACGGAGTACCAACAGTCCTGTCAGTATGCCATTAACCGTATCTACCTCTCACGCAACGCACTTTCTGCACGTCAGTCTTGCAGGCTGTCGCTGTTATTTAGACCCACAGAAAGACCATCAACAATGAACAGATATGTGTGCCACTGCCGCAGCAACAAATGTTCTTCATGATTCCTACAGTTGGAGGTCGACAGAAAAATCCAAAGTAAGCTGCACATGCATTCACATACAAACTGAAGTTTTGAATTCCCATAACACGGATACACTGTTGACCCGATTGAAAGGTTTTCGATGCGAAATGTTCCTCCGCATTATCTTGCCCGATTACAATAATCGACACAGGGCCAGTAAAGCCTTCACAAGCATACGACAAGTGCGACACGTGTGAACGTGTGTGGGACCCATTGTCGATGACGGCCATGAAAGTGTCACCATTGGTGTCTTGTGCGCTACACAAAGTGTAGTGCACAGCTGGTCCAGCTGCAACCAAATAACAGGCCTCTGCCTCTCCACTGTGTACACACTCGATACATATTTGCTTGAGTCAGCGAACATGTTCTGTATTAACCGGATGTGTCTGCTTATTGATTCGGGTTGAGCAAAGGAGGCTATAGAATAGTGGCAATGGCACCTGCCTGCACGGGGAATCCAGTTGTAGTCATCCAATGCTTGCAGATCCATCCAATGATTGCATACGGAAACGAGGTTGCGTGGGGCTGTATTGCGTATTGTAGCTACGGCGTGGTCGTTCAATTCATCAACGGCTGACGCCTAGATCTGCGCTTTCCGTATTAGAGCATGCGCCGTACAATCTGATATTCAGCCGCAAGTCTCAAACGGTCCTGCCTCGAAGGATGAAACATCTTTTTGTTCAAACGCCAGCATCTCGGTACCTAACCAAAATGCAGGGAGGGAGGACCAAAAGCTACGAAGTCCGTTCTTTGCGCAGAGGACCCAGTCGTGCTTCCAAGCGAACGGCGGTAACGTTTCTGGCTGCTTCCATTAACCACATACTATTCACCCTTAATTCACAAGCCAGAATATTACGTTTTACACTCGATATCACGCCTAAGCTGGAGATGCCCAGCGGCAAGATGCTGCTGCGTAAGCCCAACAACAGTGTAATGGAGAGTCCCCGCTGAATACTACTGGTTTCGCGAAGACCTAACACACTCCCTTTTGCACGCCAAAGCACGTTCAATGAATGCGCGCTACGAGGATCACCCATTGCGTGTGTGCATCATCCATGGCTTCTGCGCATTGGGGAATTTGGTGATAAGGGATAGATGGCATGCAAGTGGGTAGGAATGAACAACGACATTCCACATACGAGAGGCCATCAGAGTCGTCGACGTAAAGAAAAACTACGGAGCACCAGCGTATGCCTTTGATTACCAGAACAGCTAGGGAAATAAAACGGCTCCCTGTTTTTCGTTGTCGATAGCATCTTAAACGTAGGGACAGGACAAAGAACTTTTAGCGCATAATTCATATACTTTCGGTCACGGTTATGTAGAATGAGGGGTCCAGAGCAAAGTGATTAATGCCACCTGCCACGCAAAGGCCCTCGGGAACATCTTGGAGGGCTGTTCTGGCAATGGATGCATGCAAAGCACAGCTTGCATCTCCTTCTCATGGGCCGCCTACGGTTGAAACTGCTACTATATCCTAGCTTCATCGTACGCCATGCTTGCTTCAAAAGCCTTGACGAACGGCTTGGTACTGATACAGCACAGCAGCGATTACCGACTGCACGGCCATCATACGTTCTTGTCCATTGTCACCGTAATTTACATCTAGTCAGAGTACCAGGAGCAGCTATCCACAAATCTCCTGGACTGATAGAGCAACTATTCTACCTGCTTGCAAAATGCTCCCAATGCCGCATATGCCATCACCCTACCCCTGGGAGAAGGATAAGTAAATCTAAGCGTGTTCACGTTGCTGCTAGCCAGGAAAAGAGCCTACAGGCTATATAGACAACGCGCACCAGGCACTGAGATTTTTGATTTGGAAGATAGCTCGCTTTGGCTTAGGCAAGCAATAGTTGTACCCAGACTATATTCTAGCTCATTTGTGCATGTGCAAACCGGATGAAGCATCCTGCGTCGTGATATAGCTGCCGGGCATACCTCCAACTGGAATGCCGCAATGTATTTTGTCATGCGCAAACGCCGTACACGGATTGAGTATGGTTGTAGAGGCAACTGTACACAGTTGCGTAATGCGCGGAGCTCTGTTGTATTACAAAACCCTTATCTAGCTGGCAGGCAAGCCGCGCAGTTGGATGTCTTTTCCATTGCATATCGTCGGCAAACGGCAAGAGACCATTATTCACTAATACCTCAATATACGTGCTCCACTGAAAATACTCCAAATATTCGTTCCCCAAATAATAGTTTATCCAGGGACCGCTTCTGGCATATCCAGCAGGACTCACCAGCTAATATATATATATATATATATT
>NW_013563720.1:2316-3435 GCF_000499605.1 Eimeria maxima | reverse complement strand
CATATATATATTTATATACATATATATTTATATATAATATATATAATATATATTATTATTTATATAAATACAAGAAAAACGGATGCAGGCAGGTAAATAAATAAAGCTAATTAGCGTATATAATTATATATAATAATAATAATATAAATAATATAAATATAATAATAATAATAATAATAATTATACAATAATAATAATAATAATAATAATAATAATAATAATAATAATAATAATAATAATATATAAAGCTTTTATGTGTGCATGCAATAAACAAGAAAAAGGGAAAGAATAAATTTCTTAGTTTATTTCCTTTTATAAGGAAATTAATGTATTTAATTAATAAAAAGACAATAAAATAATTATTTAATTAAAAATAAATAAAAATAAATAAAAATAAATAAAAAAAGAAGAATATTTATTCAATTAAATAATTATTTTATTGTATTTTCTTTTTTTGTACAAAAAGTTTCCTATTTATATAATGAGTAAGAAGAGAACCTCTTCTCCTTGTTCGTGCATGCAGCAAAAAAGAGGAATTCGTGCTTATTTTTTGGGGCTTTTTTAATTTATAAATTGAAATAATATATAATATAATATAATTTAATTTATTTTCTTCTTTTTTTTATGCAAATATTCATAAATAAAGAATATTTCCTTATGCACGGTTGGTGACTTCCTGGTGTAGCGGGGGGGAGTTTATAAAAAACGTGTTTCTCCCCACTAAAGGGGTTATTAGCACTTTTTATGACTATTTACCTCAATTGAATGCAAAAAAGAATTAAAAAAAGAATAAAAAGGAATAAAAAGAAGAAAAAAAGAAGAAAAAGGGAGAAAAAAGAAGAAAAGTTTACTCTTTTTCTTTTATTTATTTAACGACGTGCAACGACCGCGAGTTGTTGTACAAGTATCTACTGTGCATGAATAAATAGAGAAATAGACAACTAAATGTACAAAAAAAAAGAAGAAATTGAATAAAAATTGATGAAATAAATTAAATAATAAATAAATAAATAAAAATAAACAAAAAAAAAGAGTTATTTATTTATAAATAAATGTATATAATACCCCTTTTTCTTTATATAAATAATCTGTCGTGCCTTGGGGCCCCCCCCCCCCCAT
>NW_013563719.1:557-3275 GCF_000499605.1 Eimeria maxima | reverse complement strand
TAATAATATATATAATATATATAGTATAAATAATATATATAATATATATATTATATATTATATATGCAGAGATAGGGAATTAATAAGAAGACATAAAAACACAAAAAAAAGAAACTTTTATTTATTAGTTGGTGGTAAGAAGAAACCCTAAACCCTAAACCCTAAACCCTAAAACATAAACCCTAAACCCTAAACCCTAAACCCTAAACCCTAATAAGGGATAAAGGAAAGAAGAAAAAAATAACATAATAATAAATATTCTTTCTGTAACTATGCAAGAGGAAGAAACACAAATAAAATAATATAAATAAATATATTTATTTAATTTATTTAATTAATTAATTAATTAATTTATTTATTTATATAAATAAATGAATATTTTTTGATGTTTAATTTGTCTCTATAAGGATGGCACCATAAGTTGCAGCTTTTTGTGCTGCTGCTGCTGCAGCAGCAGCAGCATTTGCTGCTGCTGCAGCAACAACAACAACAACAACAGCAGCAGGAAAAATGGTTGCTGCTTCTCTGCTGTTTATTATTAACAAGAAAAATAAAGAAAAAATAAAGGAATAATATCTGCTGCTAATAAACAAACAAAAAATAATGGTGCTCTTCTTCTATTTGCTGCTGCTGCTGCTGCATGCATGCATGCATGCATGCATTAATGCATGCAAGAAATACGATCCTCTCTTATTTGTTGTTTTTTTATTTATTTGCTGCAGCAGCAGCAGCAACAACAACAGCAGCAGCAGCCTCCCTTGCTGCGGTGTATGTACACCATAGGTCTTGTTAATGATTTCTATGATGTAATTTATTTAATATTTTTCTTCCTCGTGATTCTGTTGCTTCTCCTCCTGCTGCTGCTGCTCCTGCTGCTGGTGCTGCTGCTGCTCCTGTTGCTGCTGCTGCTGCTGGTGCTGCTGCCTCTCCCTGATTTCCTCCGTTGCTTGGTGCAGCCGCTGCAGCAAAGCAGCAACGGTGACGGCGTAACAATAAATAAATTAAATAAATAAATAAATAAATAATAAATAAATAAATAAACATAATTTATATGTTTATTTAATAAACATATATAATTTCCTCCTCTCTTCTTACTCTGTATACTACTTATACTATTCTGTAGCTATAGACCTACGTGTATATACATATATAATTCACGTACACATTATATATATATATATATATATTATTTTTATTAAGAAATGACGCCTTAGTAGTAGTAGTTATTGGGGTGTATGTACAGCTCTCTTTATTTCCTTTTTTATTTATTTATAGTAAGGAGATGCATTCGCAGTTTATTTTATTTATTTTTATCTTCCTCTTAATACATCAATAAGTAACAACAGCAGCAGCAGCAGCAGCAACAGCAGCAGCAGCAGGAGTATTATTAGTATTGCTGTCCTTACTACATGTACTAATATAATAAATTAGTAGTAACAAATTGTGCCCCTTATTAACTATATCTATTAATAATATAATAATAAGGCAATAAATATATATTAATAATAATAAAGATTATATATATATAAATAAACAGTTAATGAATAAGTACGGTAACACCACAAAGGGAGAAGAAAGAAGAGAGAAAAAAGAAAAAGATGAATATTATCTTCGTAATAAAAGAAGAAAAGGATAAAAGATAAAAGAAATAAATAAATAAATAAGAATAAGAATAAGAATAAGAACAAGAAGACTCTCTCTACTTATTGCCCTATATTGGGGTGTATGTACACCTGACGGAAGAATTAATAAATGCATTTATTTGCACTTTTCTTTTTTTCTTTTTTTTTCTTTTTTTGTGCATGCAAGCAAACGGTGTGTGTATACTAATATAATAAATAATATAATCAATAATTATATTAATAAATAAATATGTATATTATACATATTTATATTTATATATATTTATTATAACCTTTATTTATGCATAAGGCAAGAAGACGGTGTGTATGCGGATACATATTTATATATATAATATCCTCTCCCTTGTTAACAACAATATTAATAAATAAATAATAAACAAGTAATAATAAATACTAACAAGGAATAAAGATATAAATAAATAAATAAATAAATATATTTATTTATTTATTTATGAATCAACAACAACTTCTCTTTTATCTTTGCTTTCTTTTTTTCCTTTTGCTGTTTTTCTTTGTGCGTCATTATCTGTTGGTACTTTTAGTGTATCTGTGCCAATAGAAGAAGAAGTACCTTTATTATTATTGTTGTTGCTGCTGCTGCTGCTGCTAGTGCATGCATCGTTAGCAAAAGAACGAGCCCTTAATACCTCATCAGGAGGCGGACGTTCGCAACGAGAAATTCCCCAAATCTTCTCCGCATATTCACGCATGCAACGATCTGTACTAAATTTACCCATTGATGCAGCAGCCTGCAGCAACAAATAAGACATATATTATTGTATTTATATAGTTTATTTATATTTTATTTGTGCTTTTTATCTTATTACGCATAAAATGATGTACATATTCATATATTTATTGTATATATATACAAATATACATATATACATACATATACATACATATACATATATACATATATAATAAATAAGAAAAAAAAATATAAAAAAGAGGTATAAAATATACAATTAATATATGAATATATAGGTCTTTTCTTTCTCTATAGGTGCATAAATATATTTAAATAAATAAATAAATAAAATAAACAAAAAAAAAAAAAAAAAAAAAAAAAAAT
>NW_013563719.1:0-457 GCF_000499605.1 Eimeria maxima | reverse complement strand
AAAAAAAAAAAAAAAAAAAAAAAAAAAAAAAAAAAAAAAAAAAAAAAATAAATACTTACCTTAACAGATAATTTCCACCATTTTTGTGGATTTTTATATGTTTTATCTACTTCCTCTTGTGCCCTACAATAATCAGGGAAATCATGAATTAATAAATAATAATCCCCGTTATTTCCTTGACCATTATTAGTAATTGTATCCAATAAAGAACAATAATCTGCATGCAATTGGCTATCACCACCAGATAAATTTCCTCCACGAATATATTCAAATACTTCCCGCATACGATGGTCTATTGGATAGGAACCGTTACGTGCCTGCATAAAGAAAAAAAAAATATTTATTTATTTATTTTATTTATTTATTTGCTATATTTATTTGTTCTATTTATTCCTTACTAGTCTATTGATATAGATATAGAAGGGAAAAAGGAAGAAGGGGAGGATATATATATATA
>NW_013563718.1:30998-35998 GCF_000499605.1 Eimeria maxima | reverse complement strand
ATATATATAGAGTATATCTGTATATTCTTTCCTCCTTTCCTTGGGTGCATACTCCCTTCAATTGCATAGGGGGAATATATCTTCCCCTTCTTATCATATATTTTAGGGTTTAGGGTTTTCTAGGGTTTAGGATTTAGGGTTTAGGGTTTTTTTTTTTTCCTTAAAGGATGGTGTATCCCCCTGGGGGCCCCCCTACCTTCTCGGAGGCCCTAGGGTCTTGTCTTGAGTACCATGGAGGTTCCTTAGAATTAAATATGTCCTTAGCTATGTTATGCGTAGATGCATGCGCATCTAGTCGGGATAATTCGCGTTATCTCCTGCAAGAAGCAGCGAGTAAATTAAGACAAGGAACTGATCCAGAGGGAATGTATAGAGCTCTAGAGGTAGGGTTTAGGGTTTAGGGTTTAGGGTTTGGGAGTAGAGGGTTTAGGGTTTAGGGTTTAGGGTTTGGAGAGGAGGCTTTAGATGGAAAGCGGAAGTCATTACTAGGTTCTTGGGGATTGCAGGTTGGCAGACAGAGGGAATGAGTAGCACACCCATATTTTGAGGGTTTAGGGTTTAGGGTTTAGGGTTTAGGGTTTAGGGTTTGGTGTGGTGTGCAGTTGGTGGAGATATGCGTAAAGAATAACGGCATTGATTTTGCTCGTCATATGGATGATTATTTCTTGAGGTCAATGGCGAAGCTTCATTAGGGTTTAGGGTTTGGGACAGGAGGGTTTAGGGTTTAGGGTTTGGATGCGTGACCTATGCATGCAGGCCCTTCGTCCATCCTGGCGTCGCAACAGACCCGCGAATCCATGTAAGCCCATACGCTTAAAACCTTGAGGGTTTAGGGTTTAGGGTTTTGCATTTAGGGTTTAGGGTTTAGGGTTTAGGGTTTGGAGGTTTGTCTGTCTGCATGCAGAAATTGAAAAGGAAGGTCTTATTTATGTTCCAACTATGGCATGGTGAGTGCTGCAAACCCTTTTGCGTGTAATTAAATTAGGGTTTAGGGTTTACAGTCTAGGGTTAAGGGTTTAGGGTTTAGGGTTTAGGGTTTGTGGTGTCTTTTTTATACAGATTCTTTCGTCCTACACCAGGACAGATGCCCCGCCATCTTTGCCATGTACCGCAAGCTAAGGAGCAAGGGTGAGGGTTTAGGGTTTAGGGTTTACGCTGGAGTAGAGGAGGGTTTATAGAGTAGAATGTTGTTGCTGCCTTGGAACTGCCTAGGGTTTAGGGTTTAGGGTTTAGGGTTTAGGGTTTGGCGGTGCCCTCAGGTGTGGAGTTCCCTCAAGTCGATCGATCGCAGAAATTCCTTGTGAAGAATGCAGAGGCAAGTCTTAAACCCTAAACCCTAAACCCTAAACCCTAGGGTTTAGGTCTTCTTGCTGCTAAACCCTAGGGTTTGTGTGTGCTTGCCATTTTAGGGTTTAGGGTTTAGGGTTTAGGGTATAGATTGTTTTCCTTATTGTGTGTCTCCTTTTGTCTCCTCGTGTCTCCTTTTTCTTCCTTTTTTTTATTTCTTTTTTGTCTCCTTTTTTGTCTCCTTTTTTCTCCCTTTATAGGAGTCTCCTGCCTTTGACGTTGCCCCTCCTCCTCCCCTTTCTTCTTCCTCTTCTTCCTCCTCTGCTGCTGCTGCTGCTGCTGCTGCTGCTGCTGCTGCTACTTCCTCTCGTTATACAGGGGGACAAATAAATAGACAAAAGGGGACACAAAGGGAGAATATTCCTGTTGAGCAATTGGTTAGTCCCCTCCTTTTTTTTTCTCCTTTTTTGTCTCCTTTTTTGTCTCCTTTTTTGTCTCCTTTTTTGTCTCCTTTTTGTCTCCTTTTTTGTCCCCTTTTTTGTCTCCTTTTTTGTCTCCTTTTTTTTGTCTCCTTTTTTGTCTCCTTTTTTGTCTCCTTTTTTGTACCTGTGTCCTTACCCTTTCCTTATTAATTAATATATATAATTACCCTTAATAAATAAATAAATAAAATAAATAAATAAAATAAATAAATAAAATAAATAAAAAATAAATAAAATAAATAAATAAATATATATTTTTTTTGTGTGTATAGGTTAGCAACATTCGTCGTTCTTTAGCAGTATTGGGGTGTACAGGGGCCCCCCATGAGGACCGCATGCATGCATATATATATTTACGTAGATCTAGGGGCCCCCTATCTGTATATTTACAGTCCCTTTCTTATACAGATAAGGATATAAATAATAATATTTCTTCCTTATCTGCAGGTCTTGATCTAGCTGCAGATGTAGATAAAATATTAGCAAAAGGGGAGCCTAAACCCTTACCTCCTGCTGCTCCTGCTGCTCCTGCTGCTCCTGCTGCTGCTCCTGCTGCAGCAGGTGCAGCAGGTGCAGCAGGTGCAGCAGGAGCAGCAGCAGGCAGGGGGACACAGAAGCAACAGCAAGAACCTATCTCTCTTCTTGATCTTACATTAGGAGACACAGATAATCAGGGGGCCCCTGGGGCCCCTACACAAACCATTGGGGGGCCCCCTACGCAGACCCTTATGGGGCCCCCAATACATATGCTTGGGGGGCCCCTTGGGGGGGCCCCCAAACAAAGTACTAATACCCATACTCCTCCTCAATACTTTGGGGGCCCCACACCTCTTCTTCCTCCTCCTCCTAACTTCCAACCAGCAGCAACAGCAGCAGCAGCAACAACAACAGCAGCAACCGCAGCAACATTACTCCCAGCGCCTCCTCCTCCTCCTGCAGCAGCAGCAGCAGCAGCACCTGCTCCTGCTGCTGCTGCTGCTGCTGTACCTGCTGATGATCCATGGGCAGCATTTAGCGGTTTGTCTCCTGGTGGTAATTTGTCTCTTTCTTCTGTCTCTGGTGATTCTCCTTCTCCCCCTAAGGTACAACCAGAGAACCCCTGCAGCAGCAGCAGCAGCAGCAGCAGCAGCAGCAGCAGCAGTAGCAGCAGCAGCACCCCTGCATGGGCCAACATGCAGACAGGGACCTCTACCTCTCCTGTTATGGCTATGGGGGGACAGCTGCTGTCTCCTCGCCATAGCGGGGGTCTTCCTTATCCAGGGGCCCCAACAGCAGCAGCAGCAGCAGCAACACAAGCACCAGCAGCAGCAGCACAAGCACCTACAACAGCAGCAGCGGTACCAGTACCAGCAGCAGCAGCAGCAGCAGGGGCCCCCATGGGGTGGAACTTTTCCCCATCATCATCAAGCTCAATAGGCACACCTTGGCAAGCCAACAGTTCCTTTGGAGACTTTGTTGCTGCTTCCCCTCAACAGGGGGCCCCCATGCAGCAGCAGCAGCAGCAGCAGCAGCAACAGCAGCAGCAGCAGCAGCAGGGGGCCCCCCTCAGTCCCCCAGGGGCCCCCTGGGGGGCCTTCCCCCTTTACGGGAATCGGCTTGCCCTCATGGGGCCCCCAGCACCTCGCTCCTTAGAGGAGGACCCTTTTGCTGACTGTGGCCCCACACCGCAGCAGCTGCAGCAGCAGCAGGAGGAGCAACAGAGACGGCAGCAGCAGGAAGAACAGCGACGGCAGCAACAAGAGCAGCAGCAACAGCAAATGCAGCAGCAGCAGCAGCAGCAGCAGCAGCAAGCAAGCGAACAGGCGGCACCCTTTACTGCTGCTGCAGCACGGGGGCCCGCCTCAAGTTTACTTAACGGCAGTGGGCAGCCCTGGCCGGAGCAGCAGCAGCAGCAGCAGCAGCAGCAGGAACGACCTGTCCCTTCTTTTGCTGCATGCAGTCCCTTCAGTGGTGTGTCTGCTAAGACAGGAAGCAGTTGTGTGTCTCCTGCTGGCAGCAACTCAAGGGCCATATCTCCTCGCCACCCTGTTGCTGCTGCAGCAGCAGCAGCAGCACCACCTGCTGCTGCACCACCTGCTGCTGCTGCTGCTTGGCCTGATGGGGAAGGTGCAGCAGCAAGGGAAGAAGGAAAGGGAAGAGACACAAGTAATAAGGGGACAATGTCCCTTAATAGTCTTATTAAACCCTTCCCTGAGCAGCAGCAGCAGCAGCAGCAGCAGCAGCAGCAGCAGCGGCAAACATCAGGGCCCATGTGGCCTGGAGACACAGACGACACCCAGAAGAAACAGCAGCAGCAACAGCAACAGCAGCAGCAGCAGCATGCATGGCCAGGTGGAGGTGACGAAGTATTAGATGGCCGACGCTTCTCCCTTGGGACCCCTAGAGATAGGGGGGCCCCCCTAAACCCTGCTGCTGCTGGTGCTGGTGCTGCTGCTGCTGCTCCTTCTATGACAGCAGCAAGACAAAGCCCGCGGTCTTTACAGCAGCAGCAGCAAAGAGAACAACAATCACATACATTTAGTACCAACAAAGATATAACAAACAAAGAAATGGTGGGGGGCCCCCAGACTGCTACAGTAGCAGCAGCAACAGCAGCAGCAGCAGCAACAGCAGCTGCAGCAGCAGCAGCACCCTTCTGGGGACCTGAGAGTACTACGGAACCTTCAAATCGCTCCCCGTCAATTGGAGACAACACGAGTTCTCAAATAGGTCCATTGGGGGCCCCTCAGGGGGCCCCACAGGGTGGCCCGCTTGGGGGCCCCCTAGGGGGGGCCCCCCAGGGGGCCCTCCCTCAAGGGGCCTCCGATGGGGACCTGCTGGATCGTGTCTTTGAGCAACTTGATGAAATGACATTGAATGTAAATCTATCAGAGTTATAAATACAGTACCCAGGGATACCCCATGGGGGGGCCCTAAGGGGGGCCCCCATTGGGGCCCCCATTGGGGCCCCCAACACACCTAGGGGGCCCCTCCCAAATGAAGAAAACATACAGCGGAAGTCGCTTACTTTTTTCCCTTAGGGAATGGCTTCTTAGACTGGGGGCCCCGTAGAAGGGGGCCCCCAGTACGGAGGCCCCCTTAAAAGGGGGCCCCCCGCAGGGGGGCCCCCTTCTAAGGGATCCTCAGTTGAAGAAGACTGCATGCAGCAGAGAAGGGAATAAAGAAGAAAAGTTTTTTTTTTGCTGCAGATTTGCTGTTTTTGTTTCTTTTTTTTTTTTTTTTTTTTTTCCT
>NW_013563718.1:0-30898 GCF_000499605.1 Eimeria maxima | reverse complement strand
TTTTTTTTTTTTTTTTTTTTTTTTTTTTTTTTGCCTTTTTATTTATATAAAGGCAGCAATGGGCCCTTTTATGCCCTTTCCTTAAGGGACTGTTGCGGTGCAGTGTAGTACAATAAGAGGAAAAAAAAAAAAAGAAGGAAAGGAAGATAAATTAATATATTACTTGTCTTATATATTGTTAGAATTAGGGTTTGGGGTTTAGGGTTTAGGGTTTAGACCGAGAGGTCTAGGAGAGGTTGGGGGTTTAAAGGGATTTAGGGTTTAGGGTTTAGGGTTTAGGACAGGGGATATATAGGCATATACAAGCGACAGCCAGTAGCTAGCTAGGGTTACTCTCCGTATAGGTAGTTATTTTGCTAGCTAGCTAGCTAGCTAGCTAGCTAGCTAAATAGCTAGCTAGCTAGCTGTGTAGCTAGCTAGTAAGGAAGTTCAGTATTGGCACGAAGCAAGGAGCAAGCAGACTGCATGCACAGGGGAAGGGAGGATGTATGTTGTTTATGGCAATATATCATGAATAATCTTATTAAAAAGTTAAATAAATATATTTAATTAATTATTTATAGCAAAAGGTAACAAAAAATATACATTTAATGCTTAGGTATGTGTAGGCAATTTCTCAGGTGTATAGGCAGGTCACGTAATAATAGGGAAGTTAGTTATATGTATGGGGCTTAGACGGACATTTGCATGCATAAAAGGGAATTAAATTACTATTTAATTATATTATTTTATATTTAATTTATTAATATTAAAGGATTTCAACATAAATACACCACGAAGTCTATGAATAACAGCAGCAGCAGCAGCAGCAGCAGCAACTCAGGTCTGCTGCTGCTGCTGTAGTAGGTGACGCTGCTGCATAGCTGCTATAAAACTCGGGCTGCTGCATGCATAGCTTTTGTGTAATTTCTTGCATTAATTTGCAATATTTAATTAATTTAATTAATTTATTTTATTTATTTATTTAAATTAATATTAATTTTATTCATTATAGTGTTGATTTCCTCTCTCCCTTGCTGCTGCTGGTGACACCACTGGTCAGGCGTCGTGCATGCGTCATACATTTCTTTCCTTGTTTTTGTGTTATTTGTGTATAAAATACAGAAATAAATAGGAAAAAAATAATATAATTAATTAAATAAATAAAAAATATAAATAAAAATGTATGATATACCATCATTACCATCTAATTTATTGAATTATAAGAGTATTCGTGTATATATAGCTGCATGCATAGAGAATTCATTAGTAATACAAATAGAAATAAATAATCCTTATAAATTAAATATTCTTAATTATTATTTTTTTATTGAATTTACTCAATGCATGCATATACTTAATCAATGGTCATCTTGTTCTTGTATACTTATTACTGCAGCAGGACCTGCATTCTGTTGCGGTATAGATCCTTCCTTCTTCCTGCAGCAATGTAAGGCAGCAGCAGCAGCAGCAGCAGCAGCAGCAGCAAATAAACAACAAAGACACACTACACCTGCAGAAATAGCAGCAGCAACAGCAGCAACAACAGCAGCATCCACAGGGATGTTGCATACACCTGCAGAAATAGCAGCAGCAACAGCAACAGCATTAGCAGCAGCAGGAGCAGCAGGAGCAGCAGGAGCAGCAGGAGGAGGAGAAGAAGATGATGATAAAGATGAGGAAAGTTTGTTGCTATCTCCTATTGCAGCAGAAGTATTAAATAAATTGCATGCAGCAATAAATATAATAAAAAAAATAAATAAACCTGTTGTTGCTGCTGTTGCTGGTCCCTGTATAGGTATAGGTGTCTCCTTAGTTAGTGCATGCGATGTACGTCTTGCTGCTAAGGATGCATTATTTACTATAAAAGAAATAGATTTATATTTAATTAATTATATTAATATAATTAATAATATATCTTTCTTTACTACTAGCACTAACAGCAGCAGCAACAGCAGCAGCAGCAGCAGCAGCAGCAACAGCAGCAGCAGCAGCAGCAGCTGGGTAAGAGATATTTGCTTATCTTGTCGCTTCTTTGCTGCAGCAGAAGCAAAGACACACGGATTTATTTCTAGTGTATATGCAGATAAGGAGACACTTTTTCTTGCTGCTGTCTCCTTTTGTCTCTCCTTAGCTACGCAACCATCTGCTGCTCTTGCTGCTGCTAAATCAGCACTTAATGGTACTTATACACAAAACATGCAGCAGCAGCAGGAGCAGCAGCAGCAGCAACAACAGCAGCAGCAGCAGAAGCAGCAGCAAATTGCATGCCCTGCATGCAACACACCGCTGCTGCTCAAGGAGACCAATGGTCAGCATGAACATACAACAACACTAAGCACTAATAGACTATCTAAACTATAAAATACCTGCTGCTGCTGCTGCTGAGCTGCTGCTGCTGCTGCAGCAGCAGCAGCAGCAGCAGGTGCAGCAGAGCACTCTCTGCAATTATTTTTGATAGTGACAGCGAAACATTCCTTCGCCTCTTTTATATATACTCTTGGGTATCTAGCCAGCTAGCTAGCTAGCTAGCTAGCTAGGTAGCTAATCAATTAGCTAGCTAGCCAGCCAGCCATAGGAAAAGGAAATAAGCTAAATAAATAAATAAATAAATAAAATAAATAAATAAAATAAATACATAAATAAATAAATACATAAATAAATAAATAAATAAATGATGGTGTTCCTCTATAAGAAAAAAAAAACAAAAAAAAACTTTTCTTAAGGAAATAACCTCCCTGGGGCCCCCCATACGGTACAAGAAATGGTATTGAGGGGGGCCCCCCACTCCCTCAAGGGGCCCCCCAAGGGGCCCCCCCTTATTAGATTATTGATTAATACCATTAAAGGTAAGACGTAATAATAAAGGAGATAAAATATTAAGAGGCTGCAGCAGCAGCAATGCCCGTAAGAAGGCCTTGCTGCTGCGCTCGTAATCAAAGTATAGACACTCTAATTCATTTGCTGCTGCTGCTGCTGCTGCTGCTGCTGCTGCTGTTGTTGCTGCTGCTGTTTCTGCTGCTGCTGCTGTTGGTGCTGTTGCTGCTGGTGCTGTTGCATCCATTGGTGTAGAGAAGGCAGCAACAGCAAGAGAGAAACAACGAGAGAGATCCGCCCGCACGACACTCTGCTGCTGCTGCTGCTGCTGCTGCTGCTGCTGCTGCAGTTGCTGCTGTTGGAGTTGTTGTTGTTGCTGCTGCTGCTGTTTTCCATCAAGACCATGGTGCAACATTTCCAACTCCTCTTCCTCTCGCTGTTGCTGTTGCTGCTGCTGCTGCTCCTGCCGCAGCAGCAAAGACCTAAGGCGCCATGCGCACTGCATTATAGCCACTAATTTCTTCTGTAGGGGTGCAAGACGAGGAGACAGGAGACACCTGCAGCAGCAACAGCAGCAGCAGAAGCAGTAGTATGAAGGTATATATATCCTACTCCTTACTTACTATGCTGTTGTTGCTGTTGCTGCAGCAGCAGCAGCAACAGCAGCAGCAGCTGCTGCTGCTGCTGCTCCCAGTACACCTACCTTGAGTATATACTCTCCACACAGCGGCTGTGTGCATCAACAAGAGTAAAGAAGCTTAGGTTGCTGCTCTTTGCTGCTGCTGCTGCTGCTGCATCTGCTGCTGCACCTCCTTTTGCTGCTGTAGCTGCTGCTGCTGCTGCTGCTGCTGTTGCTGCTGCTACATGACCATTAAAAACCCTCCATTGGGCCTCAATTGCGTCTGTTAAGGCAAAGTCACGAACAGCGCGTAAGAAGTGCAGCAGCCGCTGCTGCAGCTGTAGAGATCTAGCAGCAAATTGCTGCTGCTGCTGCTCCTGCTGCTCCTGCTGCAGCTGCTGCTGCTGCTGACGCCGCTGCTGCTTCCTCCGCAGCATCCAACAATCATTTAATGCCCCCAATGCAGCATCAAGACGAAGAAGAAAACAAAAGACATAAGAGTACCTCTCTTTTACAGGCTGCATATACACCCCAGATATAAACCCTCATGTAAACCATAAGAAAACACTAAACACTAATTTAGGCATCAACAAACCCTAGGGAGGATACGTCTCTAGGGTTTAGGGTTTATAGAGAAGAAATAAGGTTTATAATGAGGGTTTAGAGTGTACAATTGGGTGCTAGGGTTCAGCATGAGGGTTTAGGGTTTACAATTAGGGTTTAGTGTTTTGAATAAGGGTTTAGGGTTTACAGAGGTAAGGAGTAATTGTAGGGGAGGCGCGGCATCAGGGAGGATCTGCACAGCATCTAGTAGCTCTGCTGCTGCTGTTGCTGCTGCTATTTCATCTGCTGCTTCTGCTGCTGCTGCGGCAGCTACACCTGAACGCATGCTGCAGGTAAAGTGCAACAGCTGCTGCTGCTGCTGTTGCTGCTGCTGCTGCTGCTCCTGGGCTGTTGTGCTGTTGGGAAGGGACGCCAGGGCCCCCTGCAGCAGCAACTCGATGTCGGTGCAGAGGGATCCACCAGCAGCAGCAGCTGCTGCGGGTGCTGCAGCAGCTCTTGCTGCTGCTGCTCGTGCCGTTGTATTTTGATTTGTTAATCCGTGCTGTTGTTGCTGCTGCACCTCCACATGCTGCAACAGCCTTTGCTGCAGCAGCACCCTAAACTCCTGGACAATGTGCGTAGATCCAAACAGCAGCAGCTGCAGCAGACACGAAAGCAGCAGCAGGTCCCCATGTATTTCAGCACCAGCAGCAGCAGCAGCAACAGCAGAAGCAGCATTAGCCGGAGTAGGGCAGAAGCAGCACGAGCAGGAGAGTACAGGAGCAGCACACCATCAATAACAGCAACAACAGAGAAGCAAAGAGGCAGCAGCAAAAACAACAGCAGCAGCAGCAGCAACAGCAACATACCTGTTTAATTTGCTGCAGCAGTCCCACTAGACTCCCGTCTCGCTGCAGCAGCAGCAGCAGCGCCTCATTAAATAGGGCCCCCTGCAGCAGCAGCGGTCGCTGCAGCAGCACAACTAAAGAGGCTCCAAAGCACTCTCCAGGCACTTCTGCTCGGGTCTGCATGCAGGGGTCCCCCCAGAGGGGCCCTCCCCCCTTTGCGGCAGGGTATAGGGGGCCCCCGGTGGGCCCCCCAACGGCCTCCACGAGGGCCCCCCCAGAGGGCCCCTCTCCCTTGTCCACATCCTCTGGCGGCACCGTAGCTTCTGCTGCTCCTGCAGGGGCCACCGCCATATCTGCGGCGGCAGCAGCAGCAGCAGTAGCAGCTGCAGCGGGGCTGCATGCTAATTGAGTTTGCTCCTGCTGCTGCTCTTGAAAGCCGTGCTGCAGCTTGGCTTGCTGCTGGAGTTGTTCTTGTTTTTGCTGCTGCTGTTCCACTGCTGCTTCTTGCTGTTCCTGCTGCTGCTGCTGCTCTTGCTGCAGTTCAGCAGCTGCAGGGAGTGCTGTGTCTCCGCCAGCAGCAGCAAACCCTTGCAGACGGCTTGCTGCTGCTTGGAAGCATTGATCATGATTATTAACTGCTGCAGCAATGCTGCTGGCATCAAACACGAGAACTAACGAACTGTCGCTGCTGCTGCTGCTGCTGCTGCTGCTGCTGCAGTTGCTACTGCTGCTGCTAGCAGCAGTAGTAATCTTGCTGCTGTTTCCATCCTGCAGCAACATGGCTGTGACACTCGTCGTAAAGTTGCAGAAATCTGCCTCCTCCTTGTAGCTGTTGTTGCTGTTGCTGCTGCTGTCGCCCCTGCTGCTGCTGCTGCTGCTGCAGGCATCTTGTAGAGCTGGTGTTGTTGGCTGCTGCAGCTGCTGCAGTGCAGCACGAAAGCCACCAACCCCAAACCCCCCACGAACACCAAAAAGGTTTTTAGGGGCCCCTAAAGTGTCTCCTTTAAGTGTTTCGTCAACACCCTCGCTGCTGCTGCTGTTGCTGCTGCTGCTGTTGCTGCTGCTCCTGGTAATGCTGCTGTATTGCCGGAAAAAGAGGCGAGACGCCAAGGCAGCATCCCGGTCATACTGCTGCAGCAGCTGCTGCAGCACAGTGCAGCAGACAATGAGGGGCCCCAAGAAATGAAGAGGATCAGGAAGCAGCAGCAGCCGCTCCGAGGTACCCGGTATGCGTACACCCCGTAGAGGGGGCCCCCCTTGGGGCCCCCCTACCGGCGCAGAAAACTCGGAGGATAGATCCTCCATCTTGCCCTGAGGACAGAAAAAGGCAAACGCTAAACCCTAAACCCTAAACCCTCAATAGTAACTACGAGGTTGTCATTGTTGCTGGTATCCCTGGGGTATTGCCAAGATGGTCTAAACCCTAAACCCTAAACCCTAAACCCTAGACGGCAAACCCTCACCGCAAAGCAACAACGAGAAAGTGTATTCAGGAAGGCAGGGGCAGAGGCCTCTAGTAGGCGGAGGGGTAAGGCGGCCTCTCCACCGGCAGCCTGCTGCTGCTGCTTCTGCTGCTGTTGCTGCTGCTGCTGCTCAGGGGTAGACAGCCGCAGGTGCTGCAGGGTAGCGCATGCATTCATTAGTCGTGACAGAAGTGCTGTTCCTCGAGGGAAGCTCCAGAACACCCGCTTGCTGCTGCTGCTGCTGCTGCTGCTGCTGCTGTTGCTGCTGCTGGAGGGGAAGTCTAAGCTGCAGAGGCGAGCTAGCAGCAGCAACGAAGGCCTCCAACGGCGTACAACTGTCAGCAGCAACAGCGGGGAGCAGCAGCGGGTGAGGTGTACGTACACCTCATCTACTAAATATTGCTCAAAGGCACGCAGCTCTTCCTTAACAGCCCCAGCAAATGCAGCAAGAGTAAGGCCATAATAAAGGGGCTGGCGCTGCTGCTGCTGCTGCTGCGGTTGCTGCTGCCTGCTGCTGCGGGAGATGACAACAGATGGAGGCAAGAGCAGTTCGTTGGCAAATGCCTTTAGCCGCAAGACGAGAGACCCCACCCTGCAAAGACAACAGCAGCAGCAGCAGCAGCAGCAGCAGCAAAGAAAAGTGCATGCATGCAGCAGCGGATGCAGCTAGAAAGAGCAGCAGCAGATAAAGCAGTATATAGAATAAATGCAGCGGCAAATCTAATCGAGACACCACAAGTACTGAGGGAAGCAGCAGCGGCAGCGGCAGCAGCAGCAGCAGCAGCAGCAGCAGCACCGTACTCTGCAATTTGCTGCAAGGCCTCTTGCCAGGGCCCCGAAACTTTGCATGAGCCTTCACCTGCTGCTGCTGCTGCTGCTGCTGCTGTTGGGCCGTGTGCAGCAAGAAGCACCTCGTAGCAGCAACGCATATCTGCAGCAGCAAAAAAGGGCCTCTCCCTTGCAGGGCAGCCACTGCTGTTGGTGGTGGTGCTGCTGTAGCTGCAGCTGATGCAGGCAGATCCAAAGAGTACCTCTTGCGGCTGTACGTACACCTCAGGATTAGGCAGTTGCTGCTGCTGCTGCTCGATGCTCATGTTGTCGCAGCAGCAGCAGACAGCAGCAAGAGGGAAGAGGGGAGAAGGGTCTCCTAATAGAGCAGCGCAGCAGCAGCGGATCCACAGAGGGGCAGCACGCTGCGCCTCCATGGAGCTCTGGGCCCCTATGACCCTAGAGGGCCCCCATTCAGGGGGCCCCCTGTGGGGGTGCCCCCAAGGGGGGCCCCCCTGGGGCCACCGCAGATGAAAGTGAGTCTGGTGGGTACTGGGGCCCCCAGCAGCAGATGAGGTGTCTCTCTCCTTGAGGTGTCTGTCTCCTTGCTGCAGCAGAGCTCTTGCTGTCTCCAACCTACGAATATAACAACAAGAAGCAAGGAACGTAATTGCTGCTGCTGCTGCTGCTGCTGCTGCTACTGGTGTTGCTACTGGTGCTGCTACTCATGCTGCTCACCTCTGCGTTAGACCCATAAGGGTACCTCCCAGTGCTGCTTCTGCTACACTTGCTGCTGCTGCTCTTGCTGCACCAGATGCTGCTGCAGGCAGCTGCAGCGCAAGGGCCCCCTCTGTTGATCGGTAAGGACGTGTTGCTGACAGCCACACGCCTGCAGGCAAGGACTCAGGGGGCCCCCCTTCTACAGAGAGACCCCCTGCTGCAGAGGGGCCCCCTTCCTGCTGTGGTGGGCCCCCCTGAAGCCGCAGCAGTACATTTTCCGGTATAGATAGGAGGCTCTTAAGGGGGGGCCCCCTTGGTGAGGTGTCGGGAAGGGGATCTTGCTTCTGCTGCTGCTGCTGCTGCTGCTGCTGACTTTCTGTCAAGGGGGGCCCCCCACTACGCGTTTCTCCTCTAAGAGACAGGGCAGTGAAGCGACGCAGTAGCTGCTGCTCTCCACCAGCAGATGCTGCTGCTGTTGCTGCAGCAGCATCGTATGGGGGCACCCCCAGAGAAGGAACGGCCCAGGGGCCCCTACGACCTGCATCATACCCCCCATGAGCTCCGCTTAAGCTACTGCGCTCCTCTTCTGCTGCACCAGCAGCAGCAGCAGTCGCTGCTGCTGCAGCTGCTGCAACCGCTTGCTTGTTGCACAGCGCCGCGCGGAAGGTATCCGTTAGAGATAATTGATGGTGCCCCTCCCCAGCGTCTTGGGGGCCCCCCAAGAATCCCCTTGATAAGGCACCGAAGGGGGCCCCCTCCCCCCTGTCCCCTGACAGTCTTGTCTGCACACCTCCCAACAACCAGCTGCTGCTGCTGCTGCTGCTTTCTTTGCTGCTGCTGCTGCTGTAGGGAGTAGCCTCTTCCCGAGCCCGTGCTGCTACAGTCTCTGCTGCAGCAGCAGGACTATCCGTGTAGGGAGGGGGCCCCCAGGACTGCACCTGGGAACAGGGGCCCCCCTCTCCCTCAATACCCCCAAAAGGAATACCATTATCTAAGGGATTAAATAAATCTTCTAAAGAACTCTCCTCCCCTGTGTCTCCAAGGGGGGCCCCCAAAGAAGAGGGGCCCCCTGAAAGGCCCCCGAAAGGGCCTCTCACGGAGCCTCCAGAGGGGCCCCACAGTGGCCCCCCAAAAGGACCCTTCAGGGAGGGTCTAGAGGGGCCCCACATGGGGCCCCCATAGGGAGTCTTATCCTTGCCGCTAGGAGGGTCTTGTCTTAGTGTTAGCCGTAACTCTGAGGAAAAGGGGAGAGGAACAGTTGAGGGGGCCCCCTCTTTAGAGGGACTTTTCTGCAGCAGCTGCTGCTGTTGCTGCTGCTGTTGCGGCTGCTGTTGCTGCTGCTGCTGATGCTGTTGATAGAGCAGCAAAAGCCGCCGACGTAGGGCCGCGCGCTGCTTCCGAGTTACTGCTGTGCTTGTAGTTGTTGTTGCTGCTGCTGCCCCTGTGCTGTCTGCCGCACCTGCCAGCAGCAGCAGCAGCAGCAAGTGTTGCTGCAGATCCTTGTAAGGGGCAAGGGGGGCCCCTAAGGGGCCCCCCTCCGCCGTTATATCCCCGCATATTGCTGCAGCAGCACACCCTAGGAAGTTGGCGTCATCGTGCTGTTGCTGCAACAGTAACTGTTGCTTTTGCTGCAGCAGCAGTAGCATCAACTCTTGTGCCTCCTCTGTACCCTTTTTGCTGCCGCTGCTGTGCCTGTTGCCACTCTTGCTACTGCTGCTGTTGCTGCTGCAGTGAACAGAGGAACTGAGGAGGGCCCCCCAAGCAGCGCTGCGGGCCCTCTGTCTAGCTGATTTGGGGGCCCCTAGAGCAGCAGCTCGAGATTCAACGAGTTCATCAATGAGGGTGGCAATGCTGCTGCTGCTGCTGCTGCTGTTGCTGCTGCTGTTGCTGCTGCTGCGTATAGTCTTCCGTCTTAAGAAGCACACGGGGCTGTCAGGACCCTGTGCGCTTGAGGAAGAAATGGCGGGCCTCCCTGTTAGATAACGGGGGCCCTTGTAGGGCACTAAGGTGGCCCCCCATCCCGCCAGCGAGAAGGGGGGGCCCCCTGCGACAGAGCTGCTCGTAGCTGCCATTCAAAAGCGTACAGAGAGGGCCCCCACGCTGCTAGTTGCTTCGATTAAGGCGGGTGGGGCCCCTTCCTTTGTGGGCCCCCTATAGCCTCAGTGAGGGAACACGGGGGGGCCCCCTAGTGTGTTCGGGTCGGTGGGAGGAGGGGAGGAGGGAAGGAGAACTTTCTCTATTTTGCCTCTCCTTTAAATAAAAAATAAATTAATGATTCAATTTAATACTTATTAGAAACAAGCAGCAAAGAAACAGACAGTACAAGGGGGCCCCAGACCCCTCGGGGGGCCCCGGAGGGTACGGCAGACAAGGGGGCCCCACATTAAAGAAAATATAAACTATATACTCGCCTTAAATCAAAAGATACTTTTGTAGCATGCATGTAATTTAGGATCGAGGGTTTTGGGCTAAGGGTTTAGGGTTTAGGGTTTGGTGTTTAAGGCCTAGTCCTTTCTAGGAGCTAGTTTTTGTATTGGGGTTACGGGTATTTTCTATCCGAAGCCCAAACCCTAAACCCTAAACCCTCAATATTTTAAGCTATAACCCCGTATCTATATCCAAATGGGGAGGCCTAACAGCATCCATACTCGACCCAAATTTAAGAATCTTGGGTTCAGTTATTAGGGTTTAGGGTTTAGGGTTTAGGGTTTTCTATTCCGAGGGGCGTCGACAGAATGAAATTCAGCGCTTCTCTGCGTATAGAGGCTCTTCCTCACCTCATCGGTAGGTGTGCCATCGTTCTAAACCCTCCAAATTTAGGGTTTAGGGTTTAGGGTTTAGGGTTTGTCTTGTCTTTTTTTGCAGGGATAACATCGGCGCTGCAGCGGTTATCTAGAGGGGGGCCCCCCGGCAGTTGCTGCCTAAAATTATCCCCAAAGAAACTTAGTCTTAATACAAGACAGTCATCATGCGAGTTATACGCTGAATTGGATATGGTATGCAAACCCTAAACCCTAGTTTTACCTCAGATGTGTTTCTCCTGTTACAGGGTTTAGGGTTTGGGTATGTGTGTCGTTTAGGGTTTATGTATGTCTAATTTGGTCTTTGTGTTTCAATGCATGCTTGGTCTGGTCCTCCTAGGGTTAAGGGTTTAGGGTTTAGGGTTTAGGGTTTAGGGTTTATGTATAGGCGGAAGTATTTAGTGCAGGTTGGATATTAGAGAGTAAAAGGAATAATTGTGTTGCTCTGCAAATAGAGCCAAGACAATTATTAGGTACCCTTAAATTAGCACAAAATTGTGCTAGGATTACTGTTAAACTCGCCAAGTAAACCCTCATAAACCCTCATAAACCCTCATAAACCCTCATAAACCCTCATAAACCCTCGGAAACCCTAGGGATTAAGCCCTTAAAGAATACCTATGCAAGGTTTCATAGACCTCAAACACTGTAAACCCTAATTCTTAAAAGAAGGACGGTAGGAAAGCGATGAAAGTGGGTTTAGGGTTTAGCGTTTAGGGTTTAGGGTTTAGGGTTTAGGGTTTAGGGTTTGTTTGCAGGCGATCGGGACAAGGAGCGTTGGTGTTTGAATTTACGGACCTGCATCTGGCTAATGTTTGGATTACACAGGTAATCTAAAGGGCTACAGTTGGAGTTTTTTCTAGGGTTGAGGGTTTGTGGTTTAGGGTTTAGGGTTTAGGGTTTGGAGGTTGGTGCCGTCGCCTGGGTGCCCTCAGGATTGCCGTGTTGTTCCGCTACAGGGTCAAGCAGTAGATGAGGCAGGGACCCCTGAAATCCCTCCTTGCAAGGTTAGCCAAACCCTAAACCCTAAACCCTAGGCGCGTGCCGGCTTTATTCACCCTATGCCTGCCAAAATTCTCAAGACTAATGGCATGCAATGTCATACTAAGGGTTTAGGGTCTAGAGCTTAGGGTTTAGGGTTTAGGGTTTAGGGTTTGCATGCGCAGTCGAATTTAGAGCTTCCCCGTGTGAAGAGTCTTCTTCAAATGCTCGAACGCCTACGGAAGCTTGGTACGCCCAAACCCTAAACCCGAAACCCTACCTCGTGTTTAAATAGCAGCAGTTTAGATATCCTGCTACTGTGTTCTTCGCTGAAGGGTTTAGGGTTTAGGGTTTAGGGTTTATTGTCCTTTGCAGGTAGCGATGAGGTGACGCTGGAGGGCAACATAAACCCTCATGACTCCAATGCATTTGATTTGGCTGTTTCTGCGGGTCTGCGAAAACACTAAACCCCAAACCCTCGGAGTGGACATTAGAGGAAACACTTCGAGAATACGGATAAGGGTTTAGGGTTTAAGTTTAAGGGTTTAGGGTTTAGGGTTTGTGTGCTCAGCCTCCGACCTCGTAACCGCCAAGGCGATGTACACTCGCTGCTGCCGTCTCGTGCCGGAAGGACAGGAAGGTTAGGAAACCCTTATCGTGTTTTCTATGCCCTAAACCCCAAACTCTAAACCCTAGGCCATAGGCTCAAACCCTAGCTTGTTTGGATAGGGCTAGGTGTTTGCTGTTTGTGTGCATGCAGCTCCTGCGGAGGTTTCCTTCGTCCGATCAGTCGTCACGAAACACCTCATTGCTGGTCTCAAGGTACGCGTAGGGTTTAGGGTTTTGCACCGCCCCTTAAATATTAGCTTCACAGGTCGAGTGCCTAGGATTTACGGTTTTAGGGTTTAGGGTTTAGGGTTTAGGGTTTAGGATTTGTGTTTCAGGCCCTGTTGGACTGCAGCAACAGCCAAGACGGTCTTGTGGCGCTACGTACGTGATGGGCATCCCTTAGACTCCAGCCTTACCATTTCGCGTGCAGGATTTACCTTTTAGGGTTTGGGGTTTAGGGTTTACGAGTGTGAGGGTTGCGTTGCTTCAGTGGTGCCGGAGGACGAGTCGCTGCATGGCTGGTTGTCGGTAGTACTACAGAATGAAGTGAGTTGCAGTGTATATACACCTGGTGTAATTCATTTCTTCTTTTCTTCTCTTTCTACCTGAGGCCAGGCCAGAAACCAGGGTTTGGGGTTTAGGGTTTAGGGTTTGGCTTGGCGTTTCTTTTTGCCACCCGCAGGTGGAGTCCTTCCGTGTGCTGCTTGTACTGCCAACAGTCACTCACAAGGGCCCCATCGAGTAAAAAGAAGGGGCCCTTAGGGGCCCCTAATGCTCTATCGGTCGGCCTTTGGAGGGATCCCCGAGACCCTTAAGGGGCCCCCAACAGGGCTTGAGGGCCCCCCAAGCCTTCCTATAAGAGGCATCCCTTGGGGGCCCCTGATACCCTCTGGGGCCTCCACGCCACTCCGCGAGGGTACACGGGGCATAACCAGACTCCGAAGGTATTTATTAGGGGCCCCTAGGGCTGCCTTCTGGAGCCTCTAGGGCCCCCTTCTGGGGCCCCTGCGTCTTCTTCCTGGGGCCCCTGGGGCTACCTCCTGGGGTCCCTAGGGGCCCTAGGAAGATATATGCAGTGCCGTTGTTCGTTTGTTATTGGTTATGGACTAGAGGAGACAATTAACGTCCCTTTAATGTTCTTCATAAAGGGCCCATACAATAATAGGAGGGGGCCCCCCTTAGGGGCCCTTTATTAGTATAAATGAATTAATAATTACGTAGTGCTGCTAAATAATACATTAAAAAGGGCGACGTATCTGTTGCTCCTGTTGTTGTTGCTGCCCTTTCTGCCTCATTAATACCGCCTCCCTTTGCTGCTGCTGCTGCTGCTTCTTTTGCTGCTGCTGTTGCTGCAGTTGCTGCTGTTGCTGTTGTTGTTGCTGCTGCTGGTTGGGGTCATCTGCTGCTTCTGCCTCTGCGATTTCCCTCTGCGCCTGTTCTAAGAAATGTAGTGCCAATCCCTAAGAGCGCAGCAGCAGCAGCAGCAGCAGCAGCAGAAGACAGCAGCAAAAGAGACACCTAGGGCCCCCACACAGACGGAGGCGCATAAAGCACCATAGTAACAGGCAACCACAGGAGTCCGCCTACCCGTTGGGGCCCCCCCAAAGGGGGCCCCTCGAATAACCCTTGGAAGCCTTTCGGTGGGTTCCTTTGTGGATACCCTCTGACGCCCCCAAGGCAAACCCCTCAATAACCCTCTTGGGGGCCCCAAGGCCCCCCCAAGGGGCCCCCTAGGAGGACTACTGTGGGTGTTACTGAGGAGACAGTTGTCTATGTAAGGAAGGAGACAATTACCTTAATAGGGGCGACATCCTCTAACTTAACAAGACCGAACTCCATGCCGAAGTAGAGGGCGTGCTTAAAACAAGAATTTACATGCGCCACTGTGTCCGTCTGTTATACAGCAGCAGCAGCAGCAGCAGCAGCAGCAGCAGCAGCAGCAGCAGCAGCAGCAGCGCCAGGGAAACGTTTTCCTATTTCTGGTGTTGCTGCTATTGCTGTGCGTTGGTGCTACTACACCGACACCGAAATCCGGAGACGAGACAGACAATGTTTTCAAGGGTTTACCTGGTTTATTAGGGTTGAGAGTCTAGGGTTTACGAGGGTTTACGAGGGTTTACGAGGGTTTAGGAGGGTTTACGAGGGTTTACCTCTAACAACCAATCAAAATGCTGCCTGTATATATGGCAATACATCTGCAACAATTGAACTAAAATATGCGAAACAAAGGAAGGAAAATTCCGAGGAAACTCCTGTCCTAAACCACAACACAAACCCTAAACCCTAAACCCTAAGCTCCCTAACTCCGAGCTCCGCTGTAGCAGGGTCTTCAAGGTACCGCCACAGTGCTCTTAGAGCATTTATGCTCGTTGTCTTCGAGTTTAGGCTTTAGAGTGTACTGTTTATATTCTAGTGTTTAGGGTTTAGGGTTTAGGGTTTAGGGTTTAGGGTTTACCCGGCTGACACACAAAGATGCGTGGGTCCTGCAGCAGGGAACGGCATTTAGCAAGGGCCCCTCGGATATGATCGCGGGCAGGAGCGGAGGGTTCTGCAGGGGCGACTAGGCTAAAGCTGCAACGTAGGTAAGCCCCAATTAGGGTTTAGGGTTTAGGGTTTAGGGTTTACGCACATATGCACAAGAGAATTTTTCCAAGTGCGAATGCTGTTCGGCTGTATTTGCTGCTGCTGTCTTCAGGGTCGCTGCAATTACTAAACAAACCCTAAACCCTAAACCCTAAACCCTAAACCCTAAAGCCTAGAAACCCCTCACTCGCCAGCAGTAAGACGGCGGCAGTTGCACACCTCCTTGGTGAATCCCCAAACCACCGTTGCTTCATTGAATATGTCATACACTGCACACAAACCCTAAATCGTAAACTCTAAACCCTAAACCCTAAACCCTCGAGCTGTCCAAACCTTAACCCTCCCTGCGTCCCTCCCACCATACGCACACATGCAGCAGCAACACACCAGCATCAGTCGGAAGAGGAGCATCAGCCGCAGCAGCAGCAGCAGCAACAACAGCAGCAGCAGGAATTTGTATCTGGCATACCTTGGCAGGCTAGCCATTCATTAACGTCAATAGCAGATGTGGGGAGACGAACAGCAAGAGGCAGCAAAGAATTCCCTAAAGACGCACGAGCTGCTAAGAGAGTGCTGAGAGCAGCAGCAGCAGCAGCAGTGAGGTGTACGTACACACAAACAGAAACAAACAGGAAAAGTCTATTTGCATAGGGGGCCCCCGATATTACTGTACCAGGAGGTTTAGGGGAATGATGGGGGCCCCCGTCCCCGTAGGGCTTCTCTCCGTATGGTGGTGCTGCTTCTACTGCACCTGCTGAACCTTCTGCTGCTGCTGCTACTACTGCTGCTGCTGCTGTTGCTGTTGCTGCTGCTTTCTCATTATATACCTACACTGCCCATTTCTGAGGATGTTTGAGGGGTTTCTCCTCCGGCGCATTCTCGGTGCTGCGGTTGGTGTGGTGCATTTTCTCTGCACAGACCTCAAAACAAAACCCTAAACCCTAAACCCTAAACCCTCGAGTAGTGGGCCCGTTTTTGAAGCTAAGGAAAATAGGCTCTGCAGGGCCCCAGATTCCTTACTGCTGCACGTAGGAGCCCCTGGAGTTGCGAAGGAGGAGGGAGGGGGAGAGGCGCCACAGTCTCCAGGGAGTGGGAGCAGCGCGCTACCTGAGACTGAAGCCCCCGCTCTGAATACCATCAGTAGCGGGGGTACACAAACCCTTGCTGCCGAGGGTTTAGGGTTTGGTGGAGTGTGCGGTGTTTTAGAGGGAGCAATAAAACACAAGACACAGGAGGTCTTGAGCAGTGAGTTTTGGGGGCCAAGACACCCAATGGAGGTCTCTCAGTTGGCCATTTAGTGCGTAAAAATTACGGGTTAGGGTTTGGGGTTTAGGGTTTATGGTTTAGGGTTTAGGCACGCTGTAGCTTTCCAACAGGTGTCCACTGGTCGCGGCGGGCGATTGAGAGTGTGCAAAACCTTATTGTATATTTTTGAATGTAACGGAGAAACAAAGGAATTAATAAAGGCAAAAGGTAGTTTATCTTTGTTTAATTCAGAGAAAAAGAGAAAAAATAACGGACAAACAGCGGTGATGCCTCTAGGTACTGCAGTTACTCGCTGCCACGGGCTGCCTCCCCTATGAAAAACCCTTTGCTGTTCCCCTTGAAACTGCCATTTTTAATTCTATCTCCTTATTATTATCAAGTTTGTGCATGCCTAAGCTAATAATTGTATCTTCTTTATGCGGAATTTTCCCCTATTTGGCAGCAAAACTGTTCTCGTGATGACTGGGGGTCCCAGGTGACCTGTCCGCTAGCATTTATCCCATTGCATCATATGTCTTTTTTTTGCAATAACAATGTTCCTTTAATATGTGTAAACTTTTAGCAAATATAGGGGCCCAATAAAAGGCACTTTGGCAAGTTTCAGGGCCCACAATAAGCCATGTGCAGCAAACAATGCGCCGGCGGGGGGCCCCCTTAGAAGGCCACATCCCAGGGGCCCCACCTTCCCCTCTTTTACGTCCGCTGGGGGACACCAAAGTATGTTATTATGGGGCTCATTTGCATGCAGAGTGTAAGCTACGAAAGGTGAAGCACCTTAGAGGTGTGGTGTTTAGCATACAGGGACCGCCAACCCATTTGGGGGGGGCCCCACAAGAAGCCTGGGGCCCCCGGCGTCAATTGGCAAGGGCCTCTCTTAGGGTTTAGGGTTTTCCACTTATTATGAGGAGCCCTCATCTGCTTTTTCCATTAGCCAGTCTCTTCTGTGTCTCCAGTTGTTGCATGCATACAAATGTGATGCCCTTGTGCTTTGGGGCCTCCTGCAGCATAGAGAGGTAAGGGGCCCCCTATATCCCTTTCTCTAGCTTTATTACTCCCTAACCAAGGCGGGATAAAGCCAAAGAAAGTCCTTGGGGTTAGAAGACTGCGAAGAGCAAGGAGCCAAGTGGGGGGCCCTGTCGCAGTTGGGGCACCACTCCTTCCGCCTGCAGTCAAAAGAATAGCCTCTCTCTTTAGGGTTTAGGGTTTAGGGTTTACGTTTATGAGTCTAGAGTTTGAGGTTTAGGGCTTGAGTATTTGGGTCCAGGTGTCTAGGGTTTACTTTGGATTCTTGTGTAGGGTTTTAGGGTTTAGGGTATATTTTCGAGAGTTTAGGGTTTAGGGTTTAGGGTTTAGGGTTTAGGGGTTTGGGTACAACTTACTGATTAGATTTAGGGGTTTTGATTTTAGACTTAGAGGGTTGGCGGCTCTTTAGGGCCCCCGCGTACCCTTGCAGTAGAGAGGGGGGCCCACTTTGTGTCGTCTTGGGGCCCTTCTTGCTTGTCTCCTTCATGCTACTAATAGGGCGGATCCTCCTCTTTGTGCTGACAGGTCTGCTTATGGTCTTCTTTGGTGTTGGGCAGCCGCAGCAGCAGCAGGTTGACCCACCCTGTTGATCCTGCTGCTGCCGCTGCTGCAGGGGCCCTCGTGGTAGCGTTGAGCTGCAGGAGCGAGCAGAGGCGGTTGCTGCTCGGATGTATTGCCTAGGTTCTATGACTATTGAGGGCTTCCCTGCAGCAGCAGGAGAAGAAGCAGAAGCAGCAGCAACTGCTGCTGCTGCTGCCTGTGCTGCTCTTCCAAGTGGCGTTAGGGCGGGACGGCAGCAGCGGCAACACCTGTGGCTGCAGCAGCAGCAGCTGCTACTGCACACTTTGTTTGGAGCCGTGTCTCTCTGTTGCCTGAAGGCAGGCGTAAGGTGGGCTGCATCACAGCTGATGCTGCGCTGCATGCTGCGGCAGTGTAGCTGCTGCTGCTGTTGCTGCGGCTGCGTTGCTGCTGCTGCTGCTGCTTCGGCGACTGCAGCTTCTTCTGCTGCGGCTTCTGCTTCGGCTTTTGCTGCTGCAACTGCCGCAGCTGTTGCTGTTTGTGTTGCAGCATGTCTTGTGATGTCTAGCTGCGTGCAAGTAGCAAGAGAGCACAAGAAGCTGCATTGGTTCTCTATCTTCCACCCCCACGACTTGCTGCACAATATTGGAGTTTAGGGTTTAGGGTTTAGGGTTTAGGGCGTACAGGAGTATTAGTTTGTGCATGTCGCTCCCTAAAGGAGTCCCAAGGTATGGGCCCATATAGTTGGTATCCTCCTCCTACTCGCTGCAGCAGGGCCTCATTGCGTCTCCTGCCTAGGCCCCCCCTAGAGGGAAGAAACCCTCGGACGTATTCCTGCTGCTGCTGCTGCTGCCGCTGCCGCTGCAGCAGCGGATGCGGTGAGATGCATGCTGCAGAAGGATAGCGTCGCATGCGTTGCTGCGGCAGCTGCAGATGCTGCAGGGGATAATCCGGCCTACTGCAGCAGCAGCAGCAGTGGCAGCTATGGCACATGCAAGGGGGTCTCCAGTACTGTTGCTGCCGCTGCCGCTGCCGTTGCCTCTGCTGTTGTTGCTGCAGTAGCTGCTGCTGCTGCAGCTGTCTGCAGGTTTCATGTACGGAGCAGTAAGGACGAGGGGGATCGTCAAGTCCCCTGTCTACTCCCACCTCAACTGTCTGGGTACAGTGGGCACGGGGGCCCCTGGAGGCCCTTGTCTTTTCGAGGGCCTCGCGGTAGGCCAATGAGCAGTATTCATGGGACACTGCAGCAGCAGCAACAGCAGCAGCAACAGCCAAGAGCCGATCAGCAGCAGAAATGGTCTCTAAAAGAGACAGTAGCTTCGGGGAAACCTAAACGGGCAGACCTCCACCCTGGAAGGTTCTAGGGTTTATGGATTAGGGTTTACGCGGCTAGGGTTTAGGGTTTATAACACTCATAGTGCCTTGCCTTCATCACCGCAGGTGTGGCATGCGTCAGGAGAGCAGCAGGGGGGTCCCTGCAGCAGCAGCAGCAGCAACAGCAGACGATTGACAGCAAATGCTATGTCCAAGACACCTCTGTTAGAAGCAGCACCAGCAGGAGCAACAGCAACAGCAACAGCAGCAGCAGCACAGCAGCAGCAGCCGAGCAGGCTAGCCGCAGCAGCAATACGGATGTTGCTCTGCAACAGCGCAGCTGGGGCATCTGCAGCAGCAGATAGTGCAGCAACGGCTGCAGGAGATCCAGCAACAACCGAGACAGCAGCTGTACCAGTAAGAGAGGCAGCAGCAAAAGAGGCGGGTAGCAGCAGCAACAGCAGCAGCAGCAGCGGTAGGTTGAGGGTACATGCGCTAATTGAGGTGTCGCCGGGTAGTTCCCTCTTGTCATTTGTGTTTGGCTAGCTGGGGTGTACGCCCAATCAGCTATCCATTTATGTCCTCTATAATCATCTTTATATGCACTGAGGTAAGTATCTGCTGTTAGAGGTCTCGTAGGTGGGTCTTCCCTAAGGGGAGAGCAGCAAACAGCGAAGATCGGCAGGGAGAAGTCGATCCCAGACGATCCCCATGTGCCCCGTGTAGCAACCCTCCTAAAGGCGGTCCTACAATTGTGGCTATAGACTATTGTTGTGTGTCTATAGATGCATGTATAGCTGAGGAAGGTATACAACACAAGACAAGGCCCATGAATGCAGATAACGTGTGCTCTGCTGCACCCAGAGAAGGGAAACCGACCATCTTAAGGCCTCCCTCATCGCCTCCCCACTAAAGAGAGCGGCGTACATTGCCTGAGATGAGCTCGGAAAGGCCATTGTAAACCCTAAACCCTAAACCCTAAACCCGAATTCTGCGTCGTGGTCCCTAAGGGTGCTCGTGGGAGGAGTCCCCTGCCACTGCAGCGGATAAAAGAACGTCTTCCTTCCGTCAATTGCAAAGAAATATAAAATAAAAATATATAAAAAACAGATTAGGTAACTTTAGATACGAAGAAGAAAAGACCCAGGGCTGCTTCCTTGGCCTCCTCTCTCCGCAGAGGCCCCAAGTGACCCCCGGCTACATGCTCGCGCGGCCTGAGGTTTGGCCGTCGGCCTTTTTAGCTTTTTTTATTTCTTTTTATGTTTTACATGCATTAAATCAATTAAATGAATAATTTAATTACTTTTTAGAATGCGAAGAAAGTATAGAGAAGATGGTTACACCCAGTCACTGCAAAAGCCGTCAAGCTCCCGAGCGGGGAGCGCTCTCTTGCTGCTAGTCGACAACACCATATAAAATGCATTAAATTGTATATATTCCTTTTATTTTTGCAAATATATAACTAATAATATTATATTTGTTTTATTTATCATTGTGATTGCCGTTGATACCTCAAGACAGACCTCTTTAGCCGCACTTCCCAGATCTCGCCCTTTGCCGCTGCCGCCTGTACCTCCCATGGCCGCAGCGAGAATCGGCTGTCTTCCCCTTCTTCTGCGGCTGTTGCTGCAGCAGCAGCAGCAGCCGCAGCATTATCTCCTTGTTCGATAAGATGCAGCTCCTTCTCATCTCTTGGCAATGCGCTCCCTTCTAAGATCCCCTCGCTTCTCGCGGGGCTCCCGTCAAGAAGGGCTGCTGTGGCGCGCAAATGCTTGGGATCTACGATCCCCGCGAAGGTGACAGCAAGAGGGGGCGCTGGGTGTAGGTATAGCTGGAGGCGTCGGCAGTCTTCAGTGGGATCGTCTGTAGGATCGAGTGTGGGGTAGTCCTCTGTTGAATCGCGAGCTTGATCCTGTGTGGGATCGCCAGTGGGATCGACTCCGGGATCGACCGAGCAGAATCGATCCCAGAAATCCTCGGCAAATACATCAACAGGGACAGATGATGTAGGGCAGACGATCCCCAGTCTCCTGCAGTGCGCCAGCAAGCAGCAGCAAGAAGGGTTCTGCTGCAGCAGTGTCTCCAATAGGGCAGCTAAATCGCTGTTTGCCTCGAAGTCATACACAACTGCAGCAGCAAAAAGACACACAAATAAAATAAATGCATTAAAGAGTGCATGCAGCCCCACAGTCGCCTCACAAGTAAGCCCAACAGTAACTGGAGGAACAACAAAGGAGACACTAAAGAAACACAAAAAAGGAGACACACTTCATCCTGCTGTCAACTCAAGTCGTGTATCTGCTGCTGCTGCTGCTGCTGCTGTGGCAGACGTAGCAAAAGCAGTAGCAGCAGCACCAATGGCAGCAACAAGACAAGGGATATCTCTCTTCTTCCATCTCTTTCCTCTACTGCTGCTGCAGTTGCTGCAGTTGCTGCTGTTGCTGCTGCAGCAAGTACTGCTTCCTGTCTAAGTGTATCTGTGGCTGACCATCGCATGCAAGAATGACATCGAGGGCCCCCCTTTGTTTTAGTGTCTCCTTTTCTTCATCTGTCCAATCAAAACGGTCTCTATTGACGCCACCCGGGGCCCCCTGACCCTTCTGGGGCCCCCCAGTTGGGGGCCCCTCCGTGTCGTCAGGCCTCTCAGGGCCCTTTCCATCATTGGTGTTGGGGCTGGGGCCCCCCGTACTGCACTTAGTTCCCTCCTTCGTTGAGCGCAGCTTGTTTGAGTCGATGGGCCCCCAGGGGCCCCCCGTCCTCCAATCGAGTCTCCTTACAAACACGTTAACTTGACAGGATCCCCTGGGGCCCCCTGCATGACCTCTTCCCTTAATTAATTCCTCTGCTAAGCTGGTGGGGGCCCTACAAGACCCTTGCAACAGTCCGTGGGCCCCATAGCAACTGGCTTTAGGGGCCCCCAGCAGAGCTTCGTCCAGTTGTTGGGTCTTTTCGCATATTTGCAGGGCATCATCATCAAGGTCTGTCAAGTACACCTCTACTAGCAAATCTATATCCTCTTCAGAGGGGCCCCCTTCACGGGGGGCCCCCTCAGATGCCCTTCTAAGGGTCTCCTGTAGCAGCAACCGACGTAAGAGGGGCCCCATTAGGCCAACACCGCTGCCGAGCTCAAGGATTCTCAAGACCTTTCGTTTTTTGCACGCATTGGTTGTAGGGGCCCCCATGGGGTTCTGTGTGGGGGCCCTGTGATGGGGCCCCTCGGGAGCTCCCCCGGAGGCATTGTCGCAGGGCACTGTAGGGGCACCGAAACCCGATCCTGAAGGGGCCTCCTGACAGGCGGCTACGTCTTTCCCGCTGCAGAGGTCCTGTTTCGCGGGGGCCCCTTGAGAAAGAGAAGGTGGGGGCCCCATAAGGAGATGTCTCCTCGAGAGGAGGAAGCTCCCCATACAAAGGGCAGCTGGCCAGAGGCCCCTCCCGACCTCTTGCAGTTTTCTTGGCAATTGTTGTAAAATAAAAAGTGTCTCCTTCCTTTTATTTTTTAATATCTCCGCTGTCTCTATGTCGGTCAACAATACTGTAGAGGGTCTCAATAAAGAGAGGCCCCCAGCGGAGCACTGTGGCTTGATGGGACCCTCTCCCTTCCCGCGGACCCCAGGGGGGCCCCTAGTGCTCATAGACGACACAGGAGGGCCACGCCGGCGAGGTGGCTCAAGGTCACCATCTGCATCAGTTAACAGATCAGCATTGCATTGACCTATTTGCTGAGCCTTTTGTCCTTCCGTGGTGCCAACGGGCACCCTGGGGGAGCCCCCTTGTGGTGACTCTGGGACTCCATCTTGCACACCAGCAGACGGTGAGGCATGGGGCAAGCTACGAGAGACAGGAGGGGCCCCAAGGGTCCACAGAGTGCAAAACATTGGCAGCAGCTACAAAAAAAATAAGGGGGCCCCCCTATAACTATGAAGGGGCCCCCTAACCCAACACACAGAAACACGGGCAGTATTAAACGCCGCCTTCTTAATATTTATTTGTTCCTGAAGGCTTCTTCTAGAACGGGAGCTAAAAGGTATGAGGGGGAAGGCGTGAGGCCCTACCGGGGGCCCCCGTAGCTCACGGGGGCCCCTCGGAGAGATTGGGGGCCCCATGCTCTATTAGTGTGTTTGGGATGATTTTGCCCATTTTTTAAAGGCAATTATAAGATTCCCGTAAACACTAAACCCTAAACCCTAAACACTAATTTATAGTTATGAGCAAAGGTAGACAGCAGCGCAACAACAGAGTCACTTCAAGCACTCTTAACCAGGAAATAGCTAACTTTTCTGTCTGTATAATATAAATTATATAAATTATATAAATAAATATATATAAATTATATTTTTGTCTCTATTACTCTATATTTCGATTAACATTCCCTTCGACAGCTGCAGTTCTTAGGGTTAAGGGTTTAGGGTTTAGGGTTTCCCAACGGGTATGAAGCAAAACCCGAGCAAACTGAATTCCTGTAAGAGGAAGATACAAGGAGAGGACAAATATAAATAAATAAATAAGTATAAAACCTCTGATCGTCCATAGGGTTTATTATTGTCTCTATGTAGTACTGTGTCTCTTATTGTTAGACTCTTTTGTCCCTGTTCTCTTCTGTTGTTTGTCTAATCTGTTTTCTCTGTTGCTGCTATTGCTGCTGCTTTTGCTGCAGGTGTGGCTGTCGCTTGCTGCTGTTTATGCCTAGTAGGGTTTAGGGTTTAGTGTTTAGGGTTTTCAAAAGACGCATAGAAAAAGTTGCATGTATTAAAACATCAGCGTGCAGCAACTTTTTGTGCTGCGTATGCCGAGGGTTTAGGGTTTAGGGTTTAGGGTTTCTTAAAATCAGAAGAATAGGCCAGGGGTAGCGGCGATTGGTGGTTCCCTCTGTCTAAGGCTGTTATTATTCTTGCTGCTGCTTGTGCTGCTGCTCCTCCCCCTGTTGCTGCTGCTGCTGCTGCTGCTGTTGCTGTATAGAGCCAATGGAGACTGGCGTGCCCTATCAAGGAGCTGCTGCAGCGAGGGTACTTGTAGTAGAGGAGTCTTAAAGAAATCATTAACAGAATTAGAGAGAGACAAGAAATCTCCTAAGCTTAGCTGCAGCAGAGGAGAGGGTATGCTGCTGCTGCTGCTGCTGCTGAGTAATGCACTCATAGGTTGCTGCAGCAGCTGCTGAGGTAGTAACTTTTCCTCAAATAAAGACCCTAATGTCCTACCATGTAGCTCAGGAGATAACTGCAGCACAGCAGCAAAACCCTCAGAAGGAACAAAACCCTCAACAGCAGCAACTAATTCACGTAAGGATAATAAATCCTCTATACTCCCTTTCCCTGCATATTCAATAGTAGATAAACGTCCCCCTAATACTGGTAAATCTATTAAACCACCCTATTCATCAATACACACACACACACATACACACACAAACAAGGGTTTAGGGTTTAGGGTTTAGGGTTTAGGGTTTAGGGTTTAGGGTTTAGTTTGACATAGTGCTTGGTGCTGCAGGTGATTTGTTGGGGTTATATGTGCTACGTATATACTGTATATTATATATATTATATATTATTTATATTATATATTATTTATATTATATATATTATGTATATTTATATATATTATATATAATATATATACCTGTAGACGCCTACGGGGAGCTAAGAGTCCTCCTTCTTCTCCATCCTTTGTACTACGTTTGTATAAGGAGGCAAGGAGGCCTGCAGGTTCCTCCCCCTGGGCTGGTGGTTTGCTGGCATCTGCTGCTGCTGCTGCTGCTGCTGCTGCTGGTTCTGCTGCTGCTGCAGTAGGGGGGCCCTGCAGGCCAAAGAGGCGCTGCACCTTCTCTCCTGCGATGCTCACTGCCCGCTGCAGAGTGCCAGAGAGACTCAATGCAGCAGACAGGGCTCCATCCACGGAGACACCTGCAGCAGCAGCAGCAGCAGCAGCAGCAGCAGGAGATGCAGAATCAGCAGCAGCAGCAAGGGATTAATTAAGGAATGGGCAGCTGCAGAAGCCATTAGAACCTCCTGCATATTATCTACCCCAGTCCTGGCTCAAAACCCTAAACCCTAAACCCTAAACCCTAATTTACCTTGAGCATCAGCAGCACTAGCAAGACCTTGAGGTAACGACGAATTAATTTTTTGCTGCAGTTGCTGCACTGCTTGCTGCAGCTCATAAGAAAGTGTCTCTACTCTTTGCTGCAGTTTAGAGACAGCAGCATCAGGAGACACTAAGAAATCAGGAAAAGAAGGAAGAGACAGACCCAAGGGACAATCATTGTTGCTGCATACACTATAAGACCTTAAGGGTGTAAATACACCAGGAGCTAACTCAACAGGGACACCTAAAAAAGGAGACACATAAAAAGGAGACACACAAAAAGGAGACACATATATAAATATATAGATAAGAAGGCAAAAGGGAGACACACATAAAGGGAGACACATACATATAGACAAGGAGACAGACAGAGGGAGACAGAGGGACAGAGACAAAGAGACAAATATATAAACACAGGAATAGAGACAGAGAGACAAAGAGAGACAGACTATACCCCCATGACTAATTGTCTCCTTTTTATTTATTTATTTAATTTATTTATTTATTTATTTATTTATTTTCTTACCAACAACAGGGAGAGTAAAGTTAAGGAATTTAAGATTAAGGAAATCCTCTAGTGTCTCTGCAGCAAATAGTTGCTGCTGTCTCCTTTGTTGTATTTGTCCCTTTTTTTTGTCTCCTTTTTGTCCCCCTATCTCCTTTAATGTTATTAATGTTTGTTTTAATTGTGAGGATGCAGCAGCAACAATCTGATCTAAGGAAGCTTGCTGCTGTCTCCCTTCCCCTCCTCCTCCTCCTGTTGTTGCTGCTGCTGCAGTTGCTGCTGCTGTCTCCCCATTAAGAGACAGTGCAACACGAGGAAGAGACACTAAACTTAATACAGGACCAAAGAGTGTCTCTGCCTCATACCCTAAGACAGATAAGCGACTAAGTACGGGGCCCTTAACAGCTGCCCATAGTCCAGATGTATCCTCCATCTATATACACAAACAAGCAACATAATTGCATGCATGCATGCATGCATGCATGTATACATGCATGCAATGGAGGTTGATAGGAAGGGTTTAGGGTTTAAGGATTTTGAGGGTTTTGAGTCTCGGGATTTTTAGGGTTTAGGGTTTAGGGTTTCGGAATTTTGAGGGTTTAGGGTTTAGGGTTTAGGGTTTAGGGTTTACCTGGTAAGCGGAGAAGGTAGCTAGAGGCTCGAAGGGAAGAGTTGTTGGTAATTCAATTCCTTTAAAGATTGTTTGTGCATTAGAGAAGAGAATGTCTCCTTCATGGGAGACAATAGGTATAAATATATTCTCTATAGATGCAAGGAGACTATTAGTGTCTCCTTTTTGTTGTATATCTTGTTTTTTTATTATAACAGGTATAAATAGAGACAATCCATCAGGAGACACAGGGAACTCTAGCTCTGTTGGTACCCTAAATAGTCTCCCTATTTCCTCTATATCTATTAGATCTAAACTAGGTAAAGAAAATTGTCTAGATAATATAAATCTATCCTTGGGGGCCCCCAGGGGCCCCATACTTGCTGCTAATAATTCCTTAAGGACAGAAGGTAATTGAGGGTTTGCCTGCAGCACAGCAGGTAGTCTGTTGCTCTCTGCTAGCTCTATTAGCGCAGCAGCAGAGCCACCACCACCACCACTGCTGCTGCTGCTGCTGCTGCTGCTACTGGTAATAGGGTCTCCTATCTCCTCTGCTAATTGACGAAGGAATTGCTGTACTTGCTCTAGCTCAACATTATTAGATGGTATAAACTTAGGTACTGCCCATGAATCAGGAAGAACAGCTAATAAGAATTTCTTCTGTAAGGAAGACATATACTTGTATAATGTATCGAAGCGTAGGGCACCTAATATCATCTCTTCTTCTTCATGGTCTTCTTCTTCTTCTTCCTCCTGCTGCTGCTGTTGCTGCTGCTGTTGCTGATCCTGCTGCTGATGTTCATCTTTATTCTCCTGCTGCTGCTGCTGCTGATCCTTATCCTGTTCCGGTGATCCTACCTCCTCCGTCCCTGTTGGTGGCCTGCTGGTGGGGTCTTGCGTGGGAGGGGGATTCTCTACTATTATATCTTCAGGGGTTGTGTTAGGGGTAATAACCTCATTCTTGTTAGCTTCCTGCTGCTGCTGCTGCTGCTCTTGCTGCTGCTCTTCCTGCAGTTGCTGCTGTGGCTGCTCTGCTGCTCGCGCGATGACTGCCAGGACAGCGCATAGGACGAAGGCGAGCCACCGCCTCGCCATTTTATTTAATTAAATAAAAATAAATTATATATAATATATATAAAATATATATTATATATATTTAAATCAAACAAAGGAAGAACAGAGGGAAAATAAAATACAATTCCCCTTCGAGACGGTGCGGTGACCACAGACGGCGAGTAAGCCGCTAAGGAAAATAGGGCATACACGCCCTTTTCTACAGGATATTTAATTGAAATATCCTTTTATTAATTGAAATAAAACGTTTAATTATAATAATTAATTAATTATACAATAAAAAACATGGTAACAAGCCAGCGACAGCCAGGCGGGGAGGTAAGCAGAGTTGTATATATGTAAGGTGACGACAGCCAGGGGGGGGGAAAGGAGGGATGAGGAAAGGTGCCCTATCTCTACAAAATCGTCTATCTTATTCTTCTATTTAGGTAAATTAAATTAAATAAACTTTGTTTATTTTATTTTATTTCTTTAAATACAGAAAAAAGAGAATAAATAAGCAAAAAAAGGAAGAAAACAACCATAAGAACACCCTACAACCGAGACACCAACTGGACCACCGACGACAGACATAGATAAAAGAAAAGAATAAATATAAAATAAAATAAAATAAAAAGAATAAATAAATATTTAATTATTTATTTATATTTTATTTTATTTATTATTTAATTTATATTATACAAATATACAGCATATCTTATAATACACTACCTTCCTTAATAAAAATATATATAAGCCAACTATGGCTAGACACCCTTTCCTTTCTATAGGCAATTTAATTATAATTATTTTTATTTATTTATTGTAAATGAAGAAACATTTATTTCTTTTCTCTCCTCCTGTTGGGGGAGGGAGGAGAAGGAGGAGGAGGAAGAGGAGGAGGAGGAGGAGGAGGAAGAGGGCCCCCGTAGATTATTATAGAGGTAAACAGTAACAAAACAACTTTCTTTGCCTTTTTCTTCTTAATGCCTTTTATTAATAATATATAAATAAATAATAATAATTATATAATAAAGAAAAAGGGATTTGTATTACTACGTAGTGAGTATCAGCTAGCTGTGGCTAGCTAGCTAGATAGGGCTAGCTAGATACAGCTACAGATAGCTAGCTAGCTAACTAGCTAACTAGCTAGCTAGTCGCCTCCCATACGCATACTACAAACTTTCTATAAAGTAGCAATAAAGAAAAAATAAAGAAAACATAAAAATTAATGCCTTATGGCCCCCACACTGCTGCTGCTGCTGCCGCTGCTGCTGGAGCAGTAGCAGCAACACGTGTGCATGCAGATCGAAAAAAAGGACAGAAGGAGAAGAAGATGATAAACAAGAGAGGAGCAAAGCAGGATGTGATGAACTGCTGCTGCTGCTGCTGCTGCAGCAGCAGCAGCAGCAGCAGCAGATCCAGGTATACCTTGTTTAATGCCGCTGCTGCTAACTGCATAGCACAGCAGCAGCAAAACACTAAAAAAAGACAAACAATTATAATTAGAGTTTATTCCTTTTATGATCTTTTTTTTTCTTTTTCTCCTTTGTATAAATAAATAAAGGAATTATATAATTAAATATATCCTTTTATTAAGGGTAGTAAACTATAAGAGGAGTATAAATTGCTGCTGCAGTGCAGCAGCAGCAGCAGCAGCAGCAGCAATAAATGCATGCATAAATAAACCATTATTACAACAGACGCATGCATGTATGCATGCATGCATGCATGCGTGCAAAGAAAGAAAGGAGAGCCTCTTTCTTTGCTTATATAGGGGTATATAGCTTTCCTGTATATTGCGTAGTAATAAAAGGACATATTTATTTATTTTTTTTCTTTGTTATAAGAGGAAAAAGGCAAAGAAATTATTTATTTGCTGCTTATTCTTAAGAAGTCTTACTGTCATGGAACGAGAGCAGCAGCTTAGCTGCTGCTGCACTGCAGCAGTTGCTGCTGTACAAGCAGCAACAGCAGCAGCAACAGCAGCAAGCTGAATAAGGAAGCAGACATGGAGGGAATTCACGAGATTAATTAATTTTTAAATAAAAATGAATATTTTTATGAATATTAATTATAATTAAGGAGGAAATCTGCGGTTTATGTGCAGCAGCAGCAGCAGCAGCTGCTGCTGCTGCTGCTGCTGCTGCTGCTGCACCGGCGCATGGACCACCGGACGCGCGACTGTGTTGGCGGTGGTGGTATAAGGTTGGTGTTTTGCATGCAAAAAAGGGATAAAATAATAAATAATTAAATAAAAATAATATATTTTTAATTAATTATAATAATAAAAAGAAGAAAAGGATAAATACATAGCAACAACAACAGCAGAAACAGCAGCAACAACAGCAACAGCAGCAGCAGCAGCAGCACGTCGATCGTCGGCGAGGCGCGCGACTCGATATATACAATACACAACTTTCTTCTTTTTTCTTCTTTTTTTTGTCTTTTTTCTTCTTTTTTCCCTTTATAAGTACTATTATTACCTATTTATCTATTAATAATCATAAAACAGCAACATCTGCACAGATTTGTCGTGGGGCTGCCGCCGCAAAAAAAGCCTACATTCATCATCTTTATCTGCAGCAGCAGCAGCAGCAGCAACAGCAGCAGCAGGAGCAACAGCAGCAGCAGCAAGTGTTGTTGTATTTCCTCTCTTTTCCTTTCTTTTATATTAACTCAATAACAACAAACAGCAAAGAATTTATTGTTGCTGTTCTTCTTCTCTATCTACGCTTGTTGTTTCCCTCCCTCCCTCCCTCCCTGCTGCTGCTGCTGCTGCTATTGCTGCTGCTGCTGCAGCAATATTTCAGCGGTTTAGGGTTTAGGGTTTATCAATAATATTATTCTTTCTTTTTGAATACAGAGGATACACAATTATTATCCTCTTTTTTTCTTTTCTTTCTTTTCTTCTCTTATATGTAAATCTCTGTGTGTGTGTGTGTGTGTTGTTCTTGCTGCTACTGAAGCTGCAGCAGCAGCAGCAGCAACAGCAGCAACAGCAACAGCAGCAGCAGCAGCAGAGGGTAGAAGAAGAAGTGTGTATTGTGTTGTATGATTGTTGTTGCATGCATGCATGCATGCATGCATGCAAACACATCTATGTGTCTCCTCTCCCTCCTCTTCCTCTCTTCCTCTATATAACCCCTCTCTCTCTCTCTCTCTCCCTCTCTTCTCCCCCAACAGCAGCAGCAGCAGCAGCAGCAGCAGCAGCAGGAGCAGCAGCAGCAACACCACCACGACCCTCACCACCATAAAAACAGAAGAACTATCATCAGAAGCATTAGAAAAGACACAATCAACAGCAGCAGCAGCAGCAGCAGCAGCAGCAGCAACAGCAGCAGGAGCAACAGCAGCAGGAGAATAAGAAGGAGATGATGTTTTTTCCTGATCCTGCTGCATTAGCATGTTGTGCAGCAACATGTTTATGTAGTATAAGTAGTATATGTATATACAGGAATAAGGAGAAAATACCTCATCCTTCTGAGTATAAATACATAGGTATATGCATGCGTAAATTAGGTATACATAATCATGATAAATTTAATTTATTAATAGAAATACATCTTATTAATTTATTATTTAATTATAATTATAATTATAATAATTCTCTTTTTCTTGTACAAATACAAGCAGGAAGATTTTATGCACAAACTACACCACAAGAAATCGTCAAAAATAAAGTAGAGATACAGGTTATTTATTTATTTATTTATTTATTTATTTATTTATTTATTTATTTATTTATTTATTTTATTTATTTATGCATGCATGCAGGGAGGGAGGGAGGGAGGGAGGA
>NW_013563717.1:0-2605 GCF_000499605.1 Eimeria maxima | reverse complement strand
GCAGCAGGAAAAAAAAAAAAAAAAAAGTTAATTAAAATCATCATCACTATATTGTCTATCATCATCATCATCATCATCATCATGTTGTTTTAGTAAATGATTTCTTGCTTGTATTGCCCTAGCTACATGAGCAAATTTATTTTCTTCTTTTTTTTTTTTTATTTCTTCCTTATTTTTTTGTATTTTTTCCTCAATATTATCATTATTTACTTTTCTTGTTTTTAATCTTAATGCTAATTCTTCTTGTATTGATGACATACCTCCTCCTCCTATTACTCCTTTTCCTTTTCCTCCTCCTCCTCCTGCTGCTCCTCCTGCTGCTCCTGCTGCTCCTCCTGCTGCTGCTGCTCCTCCTGCTGCTGTTTTCTTAAGTTTTAATTTAGATAATTGGCTCTCTAATGAATTATTAGATAACGTAGGAGGGGGACCAGGGGGAGGAGGAGGGGGAGGAGGGGGACCAGAGGGAGGAGGAGGAGGAGGAGGAGGAGGGGGACCACCACCAGCAGCAGCAGCAGCAGTAGTAGCTCCTCCTGCTGCTAATTCTCCTGCAGAGAGAGGAGGAGGAGGAGGGATACTCGTTGGAGGAGGAGGGAAACCGGGGTATGGTATGAGGTAGGTATCAGGTATGGGGGCCCCTTGGAAGGGGGCCCCCGGTATGCTTAACCCTGGTATAAGGGGGGCCCCTGGTATGGAGAACCCTGGTATTGAGGGGGCCCCTGGTATTAAGGGGGCCCCAGGAGGTGGGGGAGGTACACTACCTGGTATTAAGGGCACTAATGTAGCACCAGTACCAGGTGCTTCTGCTGCTCCTGCTGCTCCTGCTGCTCCTGCTGCTGCTGCTGCTGCTCCTGGTAGGGGTGGGGGTGGGGGTGGTGCTCCTGGTGCTGCACCTACTAATGGTGGTGGTGGTGGTACTGCTGCTCCTGCTGCTCCTGCTGCTGCTGGTGCTGCAGCAGGAAGAAGAGGAGGTGGAGGTATAAAACCCTGAGGGGCCCCCTGATAGAAGGGGGCCCCTGGATCAGGGAATGGAGGGTACGAAGGAAGGGCCCCCATATAAGGCTGCTCGTAGGGTGGTGAGGGCATCTCCTCTTCCTCCTCCTCCTCCTCCTCTTCCTCTATATAGGGGGGGGCCTCCTCCTCTACTCGGGGGGCCCTTAAGAATGCTAGGGGGCCCCCTCCCCTAAGACGGGCCCTCTTTATTGTTGCACCAACAAGGGCCCCCGCAGCAAACCCTATAAGAAGGTGTGTTAATATGCCAAGTAAGAAGCCAATAGTACCCCTTTTGCTTCTTGCATGCAGCTTCTTGCTGCTGCTGCTGCTGCTGCTGCTGTTGTTGTTGTTGTTAATGCTGATGCCCCTCTTGCTAGGACTCTCACCGTCAGCCTGATCTTCTGCTGCTACGTCAACAGCAACAGCAGCAGCAGCAGCTTCTGCTGCTGCTGCTGCTTCTTGCTGGGGGGCCTCCACCATTGATAAGAGGCCCTAGCAATAAACAATGTTAAGGAAAGAAGAAGAAGAAGAAAGAAGAAGCATGAAGAAAAAGGATTAATAAATATAATTAAAGGAAATAAAACAAGAAAAAGAAAGGAAAAAGAAGAAAAGAAAGCTACGTTATACGCAACGAATGCGTAACTCTGCTGCTGTTATGTGGTCTGTATATACAAATTGCTGCTGCTGCTGCTGCTGTTACTGCTGCAGCAGCAGCAAAAGATCTCTATATGTATTAAATAAGGTAAATAAGTAATAAAATACAAAACAATGCTGTTTATAACAAAACAAACGCAAAAAACGGGCTGCATATACACCCCAAGGGGCTGCAACCGCTCCTACAGCAGGAGCAGCAGCAGCAGCAGCAGCACCAGCAGCAGCAGCTGCAAGCGGCGCAGCTTTTAAGCAGAAGCAGCAGATAAATAATGCATCAATTTATTGAATTTTCTTTGAAATTAAATTAAAATATTAATTATAATTAATTTAATTAAATAAATAAAAGAAAATAATGATTATTTACCCCCCCTTTATACCTTAACAATAAGATATATATAGGATGAATGACGACAGCTCCCTATACACCGCAAGGGAGCGGCGGTCTTCTTAGCTAAATAATTAATTAAATTAAATTAAATATAAATTAAATTAATTAATAATTATTTATTTAATTTAAATTCAATAAATTATTCATTAATTCCTCCTTTTACCAATGAATGCAGCACGAGCAGCAGAAGCAGCAGCAGCAGCAGTATACTCTCCTGCTGCTGTGTGCAGCAGCAACACCAGAAACAGCAGCAAATGCATGCATACACTTATCTAAATAAAGGGAATTAATTATTTATATATATTAATATATTTATTTAATTAAAAAAAAGATAATTATTTAATTAATTAATTTATTTATTTATTACTATGCATGCATGTGGGGCTGGATATAAGTACTTCTTGCTGCAGCAGCAAATAGTCTTTTTATCCTTTTTTTTCTTTTTTTCTTCCTTCTTTCCTCTTTGCCTATAAATAGGGACAATAAATATATACTTTATTTATACTTATTTATTATACAAGGAATACTATACTTATATATTTATATATGTGTATATATATATATATATATATA
>NW_013563716.1:3099-5012 GCF_000499605.1 Eimeria maxima | reverse complement strand
TGAGTTATGCAATTTGTTTGCATGGATACGATTCAATAAATATTATCTGCAGGGAGTGCGTAGTCTGTGACAAAATTTCGCACCCTTTCGATGAAAGCATTGCTTGCAAATTTATATATGCCTCTTAGGCCATGAGAACTACCGTTTTGTCAGGGAGTAAGCGGGACGAAATAATTACACTACATTTGTTCAGCGCCTCGATATACTACGTTAGCGTTGTATCCTTTGATGAATTCCCAATTTCAGTTGTATTGTGCTCATGCAAACTTGTCTGTGCATTCACTCAGCAAAGGATGTGTGAAGAAGTAAGAGAATGCTGATTGTGCTTGTCTGCCGTTGTCCGGTGAGGAGTGTAGAGTGGTGCAGTCAAGTAGGGATTTTGGCATCAGTTTAGCGAACAGCCTCGCTATGGTTACTAATTTCATAAAGATCCAAGGGACTCCGTCCGATATTGCTTCTCGTGTGTTACAAATTTTGTCGGCAGCGTTGAACGTTTATCCCACCAGTCCGTTTCAACGGCCATCATTGAACCCACATCGCGTGTCGACATATCAATCATCGCCAATTGCTGGTAAGGCTCTGGCCGTGAACGCACGGAGGATTGCGGGCTCTCATGTAAAAGACGAGCAGTTACGTTTGATAAGAAATGAAATGATTAGTACTTATGTCGTGCGTTAGATGCTCAACGTGGAAACTGCCTAGAGGGAGGAAAACGGAGACAACACGCCTACGTTCCACGAGAGTAGTCTACATAATATTTTTTAGATGGTCTCTACTAGCTGACAGTTCACCCGGTAAGAAATAAAATGATTAGTACTTATGTCGTGCGTTAGATGCTCAACGTGGAAACTGCCTAGAGGGAGGAAAACGGAGACAACAGGCCTACGTTCCACGAGAGTAGTCTGTATAGTATTTTTTAGATGGTCTCTACTAGCTGACAGTCCACCCCGCTCGCATCTTATTTTCTTGCCACAGCGTATCGAGATGAACTGTACTGGAGACGTTCGATGCTTATTAATATGGCCGGCAAGGTTGCCGATCTGCACAGCTAGGCGTCGGATTACATGTCAGCTTGTATATTCCATCAATGCAATATTGAAACCTTGGCGGTTCATGGGGTTGATGCAATTCACTCGCCCATCAGAGAATCCGTTTTGCGCTCGCACCCATTTCGCCTGCCTATACGAGTGTACGCATTATCGCCGTATTTCGACGGGAGGTGAGGAGAAGTTTTGGCCTGAGCGTCGCTGAGGTATGCAGTTTGTGTGCGCGCGCCCACAGTTGCGGTGTGGCGAAGCCTTCTCTGACGTTGTAATCTTGCGCGAATTTGGCCAGAACGTATGTGCAAACCGAAAGGAATGACTTGCTGGGCTGCGAAGCGTTCGTCAGTACAGCATACAGGAATTCGGAAGCACGCTAGTCAGATTTCCGTCCTCACCGCGGTTGCGAATGCTTTTGGCCCATTAGCTTGTTTTCACGGTTTCTTGGAGATATGTCTGCATCCATTCAAAATTGCAGAGCTGCAGTGTGAATACAAGTGGGCGCTCGCGTTGCCAAACCAGAGAAACTCACTTGCAGTACTTGTCGCAACCTCCGTAGTGCTACGTAATAAGTACGCGAACCGATATGGATATATCTAGTTTAATCGCCCCTGCATGACTGAAACGCCGTGCCAAAGTAGATACCGATGAAGTGCAGGGGTACAACGTGACCTTGTTTGAGGCATATCCATATGCTAATGGGCGTGTAAGGAATCTTTGGAGAAACGCTAATGGACATGGCTGTGCGAGCGCAGTGGAGTATGCAGTTTGCGTGCAGGGATCCCTGGCGATGCTGTGGAGAAGCCTGTGCTCGCGGTATGACTGTGCGAGATGTTAGTTGCACAATGGCAACTGTATTAGCTACCAGCGGAA
>NW_013563716.1:0-2999 GCF_000499605.1 Eimeria maxima | reverse complement strand
TACCAGCGGTTCCAATATGCCTGGCGTTTACCCTGTAGACCATTCGGTGGCAAATCTTAGGCGCTGGGAGCAAGTTCTTCGTTTGGGAACGGCTATGCCTACTGTTGCGTTGCAGCCTGTATAGGAGCTGGCATTGAGGCATGCTTGCATAAATGCAGATTTACGGAGTTGGAGTGTGAGAAAAATCAGCGATTCTGTCCTGGGCGGAGCCTTTCTTTGGCATAGTATGCGGCGGTGGGGGGATGCGCTGTGCTTGAGTGCTGTGTTGCGAGACAGAGCACGACATTGGAAACAGTTGCAGTGGCCTGATGACTCAGTACACTATGGTGGCAGCCGTTCTGCAAAAGATGGGGAAGGGGAAGGGCGGAGCTCTGCTAACGGCGTTCCTATCATGAGCTATGTTAAAACGCATGGCAGTTGCGCAAGAGAATGCGGAGGCTCTAGCATACTGTACAGCTACAGAGCAAAGTGTTTTGTCTTTCCCGATAAAACACTTGTTGCTAGATAGCTTTACGAGTAGATGCAGTATATTGAGGAGTCACTCACGTTCCTGCGAGCAGGCCGCCTTGCGGCAGCCTGTTCGTAGAGCCTGCAGGTAATCACAGAGGGAGGCGAGTATTAGCTGCTTTTTGCTCTCATCCATGATACGCCATTTTCGTCATCGCATTGGGACTTTCTTTATCGTCCAACAGGACACAACCTGACAAACACGCCTCTTGCAGCCAGGTGCATCGTCGTACATTTCGTATGAACATAGCATGCGCTCGGTTCGCTTGGTTTTGTTGAAATAAGCTCCATCGGCCGATAGGGAGAATGCGCAGTGTTTGGCTGTCTGCTTGGGGTCCTGCATTTGTTAGTATCGTATTCTGGTTTTTTTATATTGTTGGGGAATGCCTACCGATACGGTATGGCGAAGCCTGTGGAGTTGGGAAAGAGCGCTGTTTTGACCAGAGGGTACGCGCAGAACTGGGATGTATAGTTGGGTGAATCAGACTCATAAAGCACGAATGACATAAATTTGTAGAACACCAAACACATTCAAGAACTCTGCGTGGTTATGATGCCGCTCCATTCTAGCCTGTAGGAGAGCTTTTTTTTTGTTTATGTGCATGTGCCTAGATGTATGATGCTGCAGCGTGATAAGCACGGGGACTACCCTTTGCTCTGTTCCGGTTCTTCCGCGGTGTGTAGTGAGGCGGGGGTCTTTGGCTCTGGGATACACGTATGTGAAACAGACTCTGGTCTGATCCACAGGATTGTCATACTGGGTTTTGGAGGGGCAATAAAGCTAGGAGTGCTCAGGGCAATACTCTGTGTAGGATGGCAGCAAAAACGCAGCGGTTTGTGCCGCTTGTGTATTGTATTGAGTGTCAGCTGCATTATGTACGTTGGAAAATTTCCTTTGGAGGCGGGGAATATCGAGGGTCGGGATGTGGCCTCCGGCGCATTCACTACGAGTTGTGGAAACATGTACAGAAAGTTTCCATTGCAGTTGGCCTCCGAGAAAGAAGCAATTGGACGAAAAAAGCACACAGGCAGTTGTCTGCGTCGTGGATTTGTTGTAGAGGGCAAGCTGGGCTTGCCTGGAGTGATGGGAATGTGCGTTTTCTAATGGTACGAGCATACGTAGTATTTGAATCATATGGAATACGAATTTCAGCAAAAGGACCATGCAAGCAGCCATAAGAAAGAAAACTATTACTATGAGGTTGTTGTGTTGCGTCTATTCGGGGCAACGTTCAGGAAGTACGCCTTCGGCTAAGGGACCGAGATCTGTACCAAGGGACAGTCTTGCTAGTACAAGTAGCGCAATGCGCATGTTCCATAGAAGTTTTAGATGGGATTTGTATAGTTTGCAGATTGTGGTCAGGAGCGTATGCAACTTCATTTGCGTACATCACGATTTTTCTATACTGCACCTGAGCCTTTTGGTGGGACCGACGTCTGACAACGTTCGACACTCTGTCATGAGGGTGCTTATTACAGTGGCGTATCGTGCCGAAGGAACTGGATGCAATGCGCAGTATTTGCATGTCATGTTTGCTGCGTTGCGAGAATGCCAAAATTCCAACTGGTGACCTGTACTGAGCAATACAGCTCACTATAATAGTCAGCTAGACATCATACCTCTATTGGTCATGACGGGAACGCAGGACTTCCAATGAACGGACGCTTTTGGCTGACGATAAAAGCCGTGTAAGGTTTAGTGTAGAGTATGTCCCTTTCAACACTTGTCGCGGAGGGATAATATTACTTTTTGGCCAGGAGGTGCGCAAACGCTAAGGAGTCAAAGTTGTGTTTCTGCGAAGGGTTCAGCAGGCATAATAATAGTTTATGCGAAGCAGCCGACGTGTATCCTTCTTAGAGCAGTTACTGGTGAGGTAACGTTCCATGTGCCTGTTGAACATTCAGTAGGTTAGACGATGAGCCCGACTATGCAGCAGGATATTCGTTGTTCTGCGGAGGAGGAGAATGGAGAAGGGCGGGTTGGTCAGCACGATTTGTGTAACATCGTGAGCCGCTTGCACCAGAGGACGTTTTATCCGTAACACACTGGTTAGCTTTTGGATAGCACACGTGAAGGCGGATACTGTACTCCATGCGGGGCATTCTGGTTGTACGGCATTTGCTAGGCTGTATTTCGGTCTGTGCATATGGATATCTGTGGATATAACACTGACATGACTTCTAACTAGCGTCGTCGCAACACATGGTTCGTCGCGCGTGTTGTCAATCATCAAGGTGACAGCGTGGTACAGCGCAGTTTGGCTCGCATTAATGCTACATCTTCTGTACGGCATGCAGGACGATGCATCTGGTTGCAATCACCACCTTGTCGAGTTGCATCTTGTTGGCATACAATGAAGACCGCAATTAACTTGCACGATGCAGATTCGCATCTGCCAACAAGATGCAACGCGACAAGGTGGTGATTGCAACCAGATGCATCGTCCTGCATGCCGTACGGATGGAGCTTGCTCTCGGTTGGTTTTCTCTGC
>NW_013563715.1:2537-3573 GCF_000499605.1 Eimeria maxima | reverse complement strand
TATATATATAGAATAAAATAGAGAAAAAAAAAAAAGAACAAACCAAGACCATTATTCCTCTTTTTTTTCCCTCCCCCCCCTCCAGTTATATATATATTATATATATAAATATAATATATAAATAGATAAATAAATAGATAAATAAATAAATAAATAAGTAATTGAAGATGCAGTACGTAAATATACCTAGAGATAAGGAGGATCCAAATTATCGTTATAAGATGCCAAAATTATTATCTAAAATAGAAGGAAGAGGTAATGGTATAAGAACAAATGTATATAATATGGGGGAGATAGCAAGAGCATTAAAAAGACCACCTATGTATCCAACTAAATTCTTTGGATGTGAATTAGGTGCTATGGTTAAATTCGAAGAAAATGAAGAAAAAGCTCTTATTAATGGTGCACATAGTGAACAAGATCTTGTTGCTATATTAGATAAGTATGTCTATATTTTATTTATTTATTCTTCTTCTTTTCTTCTTTTTTTTTTATCTATTTATTCATCTATTTATATCTATCTATATATCTATATATCTATATATCTATATCTATCTATCTATATTATATATATCTATATATATATTATGTATATATATATATATATTCATGAATATGTATCTGTTTCTATTCATTTCTTTGCTGCTGTTGCTGCTGCTGCTGTTGCTGCTGCTGCTGCTGTTGCTGTTGCTGCTGCAGGTTTATACAAATGTATGTACTATGTGGTGGTTGTGAATTACCCGAGATAGATATAACAGTAAAAAAAGGAATATTATTATGTAAATGTAATGCATGCGGATACTCGGGTACATTAGATAATACACATAAGGCAGCAACTTATATGGCAAAGAATCCCCCTAATGCAACAGATACAACATTAGGTAAGAAAAAAAAAACAAAAGAAGAAAGAAGACAAGAAAAAATACAACAACATAATAATAATAATAATAATATTAATAATAATAATATTAATAATAATAATAATAATTATAATAATAAAGATGATAAAAAAAAAGAAAAAAAAAAAAAAAAAAAT
>NW_013563715.1:1374-2437 GCF_000499605.1 Eimeria maxima | reverse complement strand
AAAAAAAAAAAAAAAAAAAAAAAAAAAAAAAAAAAAAAAAAAAAAAAAAGATGAATATATTCATGAAGATAATCATCATAAACATCTTGATCAATCAGGAGATGCTACACCAACTAATGAAGGTATTTCTTCTTTTTTTTTTCTTCTTTTTCTTCTTTTTTTTATTCTTTTTATTCTTTTTATTTATTTATTCTCTTTGTCTTTTTTACAGGATATATAATCTTTTTTATTTTCTTCTTTTTCCTTTTTTTTTCTTCTTTTTCCTTTTTTTTCTTTTTCTTTTTTTTTCTTCTTTTTTCTTTTTCTTTCTTATATATTATTTCTCTTTATTTATATTATATTATATATGTATTATATTTAGTATATATTGTATATATAATATAATATAAATAATTATTTATTTTTTTTTTTTCTTCTTTTTTTTTTTATAGGGGAAGATAGTTGGGACGAAGAGAAGGGAGGATCAGAGAATGGTAAAGAGAAGAAGAGTGATAAAAAAAAGAAGGAAAAAAGAATAAATAAAGAAGAAGAAGAAGGAGGACAAGGAGGAGGAGGAGGAGGAGGAGGAGGGGGCCCCTCCTCTAAATTAGTAGGGAAGGAGGCCCTAACAATTCATTGTCCGGAGATAAAAGATGTAATAAATAGATTAAGAAATATGTTTATTTCTTCCCCTCCTCCTTCTTCTTCTTCCTCTTCCTCTTCTTCTTCCTCTTCCTCCTCTTCTTCCTCCTCTTCTTCTTCTTCCTCCTCCTCCTCTTCCTCCTCTCCTTCTCCTTCTCCTTCTGTTACCCCTGAGTCTTTCTTTGTTGAGTTAAGAATGTTGCAAGTCTCACAAGACTTTGATGCTAAGGTACGTCCTTCTTATTCCCTTTATTTATTTATTTATTTATTTATTTATTTATATTTATTTATATTTATTTATTTATTTATATTTATTTTATTTATTGATGTATATATAGAAAGAAAAGATGCAAACAGAGCCAACACATGTCTATAAAAACACAAAAAAAAAAAAAAAAAAAAAAAAAAAAAAAAAAAAAAAAAAAAAAAAAAAAAAAAAAAA
>NW_013563714.1:2327-2768 GCF_000499605.1 Eimeria maxima | reverse complement strand
TTTTTTTTTTTTTTTTTTTTTTTTTTTTTTTTTTTTTTTTTTTTTTTTTTTTTTTTTTTTTTTTTTTTGCGTATTTTTAGGCTGTTTTGTTGGGTAGTTATGGATTATTCATGTTTTCTTTGTTTTAGTTGTTTATTTATGTTTTATTTATTTATTTATTTATTTATTTATTTATTTATTTATTTAGTTTTTTATTGTTTGTTTATTATTTATATTATTATGTATTTATTATTATGTATAAATATATTTATCTTATTTATATTTTCCTATCTATTATTTATTTGTTATTCTTTTTCTTCTTTTATTATGATTTATTTATTATTTATTATTATTTATTTATTATTTATTATTATTTATTTATTAATTATTATTATTACTTTTATTATAATTACATTTTCTTCTTGTTGTTTATATATATACATCTTTTCTTAAGAAAAACCC
>NW_013563714.1:0-2227 GCF_000499605.1 Eimeria maxima | reverse complement strand
TTTTTTTTTTTTTTTTTTTTTTTTTTTTTTTTTTTTTTTTTTTTCTGCAGAATCTAACAGGATTTGAGTATGAATGGAGTGTATTACAATCACGTTTACATTGTTTACAATACCAGCGTAGTTTATTTTGTTGTTTATTTCGTCGTTTTCCCTCTGCATTTCTTCGTTCTTTATTCAATGCTGGTGCATGCCAGAGTGATTTAGAGCAATTATTAGCATTTGTTGATGTACATGAGGAATTATTAGATAAAGGAGGTAAAAGTATGCAAGTACTTATGGGAAAAGAATTACTGTAAGTTATTTACCCTAAACACTAAACCCTAAACCCTAATTAACCCTAGAAAAACCCTAAAAAACCATTATATATACACTAGAGGTTAATAGAACAGTGCTAGGGTTTATAAATAATAGTTTATAGTAATAAACCCTAAACCCTAAACCCTAAACATTTGTGGTTGTTGGGTTTATATCGGGTTGACTTCTTGTTTCTAGGGTTTAAGGGTTTAGGGTTTAGGGTTTAGGGTTTATATGTGCTGCAGGTCAAGTTATAAACAACAGATTCTTTCTGCAAAACGTTTTGTTTTATATATTCGTGATTGTTATCCTGATTGTTTCCGATTCGCTGTATGCAAGGTTGCAGCAACTCTTCTTCTTAATCTTAAGATTAAGGTAAGATGCTAATTAAGGGTTTAGGGTTTAGGGTTTAGGGTTTATATGGATCGAGGGGAGGGATGATTCATAATAGTTAACAATCTGCTTTATATCCAGCTAGATACATGCTGTTGTTTTTTTTTTCTCCTCCTGTAGAAAATTAGGGTTTAGGGTTTTTTTAGGGTTTAGGGTTTAGGGTTTAGGGTTTAGGGTTTAGGGTTTATGTGTGTGTATTTGTGTATATATACAGCTAGTAAAGGATACAGCATCAAAGGGTTTAGTTCTTGAGGAAGATAAAGAAAAATTATTACAAATATTAGATGAGCAACAGTTCCGTCTATCTAGGTTTAGGCCTTGTTTATTATTAATAAGACCCCAAGCCTGTTTCTTCTCTAGTTATGCTAGTAATAATAATAATAATATTAATAATATTAATAATAATAATAATAATAATAATAATAATAATAATAATCCTATTTCTAGGGGGCCCTCTGCTCATTTATTCGGCGGGGGGCCCCATCATCATAATAGTACCCTATCAGGTGGGGGGGCCCCACCACCACAGGGTACAGCTGGTACACATGGGGCCCTCTCCTCTGTACATGGTGCCAGGGTATGCGGGGGTAATGTATAATATATTCTTATTATTATTTGGTGTATATACACCATAAATATTACCCGTGTTTGCATGCTTGTATTCTTTTATACTCTCATGCATGCATGCATGCATGCATTCATGTATGCATGCATGCATGCATGCATAAATATATATACATACACACTGCATGCATATACATGCATGCTTGCATAGAGACCGCACATGCACATGCATCTACAGTGTATATGCATTCATGCATGCATGCATTCATGGTATGCATGCATGCATACATACATACATGCATATACACTGCATATATATACATGCGTGCATGCATGCATGCATGCGGTCGTATTAATACTCCCCTGGGTTTGCTGTAGAGGCAACAAAGGCTTCGCCCTATCCTTGCCGCAGGTTGGCTCAGGTGTATGTACACCCTCTTCTTGCATGCATGTATGCATGCAAGCATGCATGCATACATGCATATTCACTGCATGCATAGAAGGATGCTTGATCCTGTGTTGGGGTGTACATACAGCTCAGCATGAAGTTTAATTAAGCACTCTATAGAGTGTACAGCATGATGTATATAAAGAATAAATAAATAAAAAAAAAATAAATAAAAATAAATAAATAAATAAATATATAAATATATAAATATAAATATTGTATGTTATATATATACATATTATAAATATATATATATGTATATATTCATACAATAAGTGTGTGTGTCTGTCTGTGTCTGTGTCTATAAGTTTTAATTAAATAAGAAGGAAAAGATAAATAAATAAATAAATAAATAAAATGTATATTTATTATTTATATTCATTATTTATAGGGGTTAATAAGGGGGAGAAAACCCTATTTATATATATATTTATTATTTATATTTATTATTTATATTTATATATACTTCAGGTGTATCGACAGCAGAGGCATTAGGCCTCTTTGCTGGGGTGTATATATATATATATA
>NW_013563713.1:73329-98127 GCF_000499605.1 Eimeria maxima | reverse complement strand
TGGCTTGGCTCGAGCAGGGTACGTATTTGTCTTGTGAGTTCTCTGTGGCTGTTAGTACAACATTTGCGCCAGGTGGACGAGAAAGCGGATGCGCACTTTTCTGACAGTTTCTGCATCGATACCCTTGGTCCTTTCCATTTGCGCTCCCCCTGCGGTTGCCAGGTCGATATATCCAGACACTGCAAGTCCACCAATGGCCAAAATGCACATCTACTAGCTATTCATTTGTGTAGGCTTTTGTTGTAATGGCTTGTACTAGGGAATAGAGGAGCCATGTTGTGGTGGCTTGTTTTGAGGTAGCGGGTGTCCAGGGAAAGGAAGGGACAAGAAAGGGTGGAAGGAGGGTTGTTTGGGACAAGACGTAGGGCTGTTCCGGGAATTGAACCCGGGGGCTCTTGCATCCAATCGCAAGAGTTAAACCACCAGGCTAGGCAGCCAACGATGTTTGCAGGTAGGGCTTTGGTCTCTTGTTTTCGCCTACTAATTTTTTCTAGCTCGTGTACTAGAGCAATACCTGTTCCGGCGCAATATGTGAGTTGCGTAATGATATACTTGCGGAAGGCTAATGTACGTAGTGATCTTGGTGCGCTGCTAAAATTAGATGCACCTTCATAAGAATTTTGGAGTGAGCAAGCTGCCCAACAGAATATGGGAGACATGTTCTGCGACTGATTGATTGAACGTGTTCTCAAAAATAGGTGAATTGCAGGTACACCAACAGTGACAGCTCAAGGTGTTCCAGCGATAATAACTCAATAGGCTGTGGAGGAGCAGGCGCGGAAGCTGCTCCACCAGCTCCTATATGCTGAAGACCATAATTGCACCTCAGCGTGCTCGCAAGACTGCAAGATACAACACACGTCGGCCTTATCCAATGGTTTATGTGTTGCACTATCGTCCAAGTAGTTATGTTGGAATTCCTAAAATTCCGTCGACCTCTCCTACAATCACTGGGGTCCCTGGTTACTGCGACCTAAAGGCTTGGAGTTGGCCAACAAGAGACTGCTTGAGGCATGTTGCAGTGCAGCTTGATGCAACTAGTGTTGCGCAGCAACCCGAGACACAGAAACTCAAGCAAGAACGGCTGCTCTATCACTTGAACTCGTGATGTCTCGCACCTAACTGGCTAGCGGTATTATCACATGAAACAGCAAACGGTCAAGTTGCCAAGATATTCCATCTCACACAGACGAGGGGAGCCTGTTGCATTGGCGATCAGATTGAGGGCACTCGTTACAATTGATATCGCCTTGAAATGCGGTCAAAATACTTCAACAATATCTACCAGAGGGGCAGATGATCTCATTCCAGTCTATAAATGTTCTGGGCATAGCGGCTCAAAGGTTGTGCGCTGGTACGGCAAGGACACGGCAATGCAGATGTTGCAGGAAAAGCTGCTGCAACTACCACAGACATTCGTGCACCATCCCCTATCGATGCATGCCCTAACCGTTAAGCCATTTGTACGAAAAAGTTTAGCTGACCCACCAATGGTCAATTTCGATGCCAGTAGAGATATAAGTACCAACTTCAGTTCCGGCTGACAGTTGCAATCATCAACAGCAACAACCTCTGCACGGCAAAACCGCAAGCAAACATGTGAAACGTACTCTGGGATAAAGTCCTAACATGTACTGATGGTGCAATTAACCTGAAACCCCGTTGTCAGCATGAAGGCAAGTAGAAGCGCACACGAAAACTTTAGACGGACCGCCGGCTACAGCGACCACACACACTTGCACGTAATGGGTTGGGTTATCCAGCATACAGAGAGCGCAAGCGTCTGCGGTTAACTGAATTGAAGGGGCCTCAAGAAATTTTTGTGTTGGTATATGCATGGTGTGTGCACTACAAATGCCTGCACAGCAGACCACGTAGTTAGTTAGCTACAGCATCTGCCGTGGACGGCATCTGAACGAAGGGGGAAAGGGGGAAAGGACGTGAAAAAAAGGTCAATCTTGCACGGAGTATTTTTTGAAGGAAATTAAACAACACCTTTGGATCAACAACGAAGAGAGACAGGAGATGTTTGTTTAGATAGGTGTGACAGTTGCATGCACGGCATCGAGGCGTCGTCCTCCTCCGGGCAGACGATCCCCACGCAGCGGCGGCGGCTGCCTGGGTTCTTTGGGTTTCGCCCCTCGTCTTGTTCGTCCACACACGTGAAATATAAATCAAATATTTTCCTCCTCATATTTCTTCCCCTTCCCACACTGAGAACGGCAGCGGCGAGCCTGTTTGCTGCTGTCTGCCTCGGCCCTTTCGTGCAGCAGCACTTCACCGCTCGCATTTAAACAGCTGTATTGACAGCTGCGTCTCGTCCCTTGCTACATGTTTTTGTGCAGTTTATTGTTTTCTAATAAGCGATAATGTTGGGCTCGGGCGTGGTCAAGGGGTGTGTGTGTCTGTCTGGTTGTCTTTTGGTGCTGTCCCACCCTGTTGCTGCTGCTGGTGCTGCTACAGCAGCTGCAGCTGCAACAGCAGGAATGGGTGACAGCCTGTGGCTGGCTGAACCTGTTGACACCGCACCAGTCTCATCGGTGACAGCCACAGATTCTGTGCATTCAGAGGATTCAGCCCTGCACATGAAGGCAGAGGTGCAGCAGCAGCAGCAGCAGCAGCAGCTGATGCTGCAGCAGCAGCTGCAGCCCGATGCAGTCCTACAGAAGGTCGAAGATGATCCGGAGGCGCCTCAGCCGACGATCGATGTTGCTGGTCTGCAACAGCAGCAGCAGCAGCAGCAGCAGCGCAGTCCTGGCGAAGACTCCGTTGTGCTGGTTGAGGGGGAAGTGACGGATTCTCCTTTGTCTTTGCTAGCTGAGGCGGGAACAGAAGAAGATCCCTTAGAGGAGGATTTGCTGCTGCCTACTGAGAGGCTAACACTAGAAGGGGAAAGATTACCATTAAAATTGTCTGATGGTACGTCTGTGGGGGAGCTGCAGGTGCCTCTCTTAGATCGTCAGAGAAGGAAACTTAGGGGTCTTAAGACCCTATCTGCTGGCCTCCTCCTCTTCTTATACCTTCTTACTACAAGAAGAGGGGGACCCCTTACCCTTAAGGAACAGACAGCGATGACAGTTGCTTTTGTGGGTCTTGTGCATTTCCTTGAGTCTTTATTTAGAAAACAAGGGGAATTCCAATTTACGGTGTCTGTACACCCCAAGGGTCCTAAGGAAGATTTAGTTGGTCTTGTTGAATATGGAGGTCTAACAGAAGCAAAACAGTCAGCTGCATCCCGCATTCGGAAGGCATTAAGATCTTCTCTTGTAGGTATCCCTACCTTCTTCCTTGTATCAGGACTCTTTATGACTCTTGGCTTCCCTCTTGCTGCTGGTATCCTCTTAGGTGTTATGATCTTTATACTAGGAGGACTTGCCTCTCTTATTAGCGGCGCAGGGGGCACCTTTGCTGATCTCCTCCGCAGCTTCTAAACAACGCACTGAAAAGCCTCTGGTTGCTGCTGCAGCAGCAGCTGCTGCAGTAAGCCACGCTGCTGCAACTGCAGCTGATGATGCAGCTGTGGCTGCGCAGAGAAGGCAGCATATAGACATGCACTAGCCGCAACAGAAGCGGCAGCAAAACAGCAGCAACAGTGACTATTATTGCATCACCTCTTGGTAGATGATGGCTGTTATGAGGTTGTTTATTTCTTTTATTACTCTAGCAGCAATTGTTTTCTTTTAAAGGATGCATGCACAAGCGGACTCCTATTTATGCAGCAGCAGCAAGCATCTGCTCTCTCCTCTTTGTGCAGCAAGTTATACAGCAGCAACTTTCCTTGCTATGGGTCTTCAAAGCCAGATCCATACAGTGCAGCAGCTGCATCGGCAGCTGCAGCAACAGCAGCAGCAACAACAGCAACAAGCAAGCTGAAATCATGGCACCAGGAGCAGCGGCTAGAAGCTGCAGCTCCTCAATACGGCCGCTGCTGCAGCTGCAGCTGCTGCAGCGGCCGGTGTGGCCTGTCGCTTGATTTACTGTAATTGTTTTGCTTCGCAAGCTTTAGTGACCACTGGTCAGATTAAGTATACAGATATTATAAATAGCAATAAAATATTATTTTTATCTAATCCTTTTGCTGTATAAATTTATTTATTTTTCATTTACTATTCATTTATATGCTAGTGCACCATCAAATTATTTGCAACGAGTTTCCTCCCCTGCTAAGTAGGTAGATTGTCAGGTGTATGTACACCCTAGCGGTTGCAGAAGGTGAAACATTACACCGTAGGGTCTTCGTTGCGAGCAACAGCGAGCGGCAGCATCAGCAGTAGCACCAGAAGCAGCAGCAACACCAACGGCACAAACAGCAGCAGCAATAGCAGTAGCAACAGAAGCATTTCAATGCAGGGCGTGCTTCGTTTGCCACAGCCACGTAACATACTTGCGTCTCTTAATCGTCGAGTACACGATTAAGGGTTTACCTCTTCCGGTCTCATTCTTCCAACTAGTATGGACTCGCTCTCCTAATTGACTCTGTAGTAGATAACACGAAGAGCGAGTCCATAATAGTTGTAGTAGATAACACGTTTAACATTGACTAAATGGAGTGTATGTACACCACCGGCGTTTCTTGCAGGTTTCTTGCTTTTAATTCTTCGCTTATTTAATGCTGTCGTTAGTTTTGCTGTGTAAACCAATATGTTTTGTTGCTGTATATTGTTCCTCCTTTCTGCTGCAGCTGGTTTCTTTTTGCATCTTGATTTTAGAACAATAACAAGGATAAACAAATATCTGGTATGAGGCCATAGTCGGCTGCTGCTGTTGTTGTTTCTGCTATTGCTGTGGGAGGAGCCGTTCCCCTCCATCATGTGCTAGATGCATCCATGCTACATATTTGTTTAGTACTACTTTGCAAAGTAACTTGTTTCAAATGGTTTAAGCATTATAATATACAAGGAAGCAAAGGGGAACCACAGCACGTGTTACAGCTTCTGCTGCTGCGGTTGCTGCTGGTGGCTGCATCGGCGAGAGCGCCCACAACGGGGCTCACTCAGCCTATGTGATGGAGGGCCTTCGTCGTAAGACTGTTGAAGGACATCCTTTATTTTCTTGTTGCTTTTCTTCTTTTTGTAGTTTGTTTTCCTCTCGTCTGACTCAATACAAACTCTCTCTTTCCTATTGCGCTGCTGCCACGGCAGAGCGTTGCCCGGTTGTTCTCCTTGCTGTTCTTCTTTCGGGAGGGGGGGTTGGAGGCCACTCAGTGTTTTAAACATTGATCTTTAGGCATTTTAAAGTTTATTCCCCCCTTTAGCCTAATAATCGTGCAACAGGAAAAGCATATGCCTCTTCTTCCTTCGTGGGGCCTCGCCGGCCCCCGCCCCCGCCCCAGACTAGCGGTCGTGGCAGCAGCAGCAACAACTGTAGCAGCAGCAGCGGTGGCAGCTGCAGCAGAATTTGGTGTTACTACACCTGAACAGATCATTACAGCTTCGCATGGAGAGCATGAGGGTTCCTCAATTAGTACTGTTAATGAGGGGGGAGGAGGTTTCTCCTTGGGGTACCCTGCGGTGTCAGAGGAACAACCCCATAGTCTTGACGGTCAATTGACAATTCCTCCAGTTTTCCCCCCACCAGAAAGTCTTGCAATTGGTGGATCGGGTGATCTTCTTGCTGGGGTCGACTTTGCAAACGAGGTGCAGCAGGTGACCCGGAATCCGCAGGAGCAGCAGCAGGAGCAGCAGCAAGGGGAGCAGGAGCATCACCAAGAGCAGCAGGAGGGTGGAGAGGCTTTATTGGAGGAGGATAAAGCGGAAGAGAGGGAGACCGCAGACACTGCAAAGATTGCTGGTCCGCGTTTGCGAGTTCGTGGCCTGTTGGGTTTGAGCATAGCCTCCTCAATTATAAAGCATTGTTGGAGGAAAGGGGGGCAAGATTATCCCCGTCTGATGGCAGCGGGATTCGGGTTTGCTGCGGTTGCATTTCTGGAGTTGTTGTATACTCTTTTTGATCATTTTTACCGCAAGAGGCGCCAGTTCCGTGCAGCAAAGAATGCAGTCTTAGGAAGCGCCCCGTCTGAAAGACGCACCATTATAAAGGACAATTTACGTAAATATGAATATCCTGTAGCTAGTCTTTCTCGCGTCTTCCTTTTTATCCTCCCGCCTCTTTCTCTAGCCTTTCTTTTGTACTCTACATCTGCCCAGGCCAATGCGGGCCTACGAGGTGTCGCCTCCACATTCGAGCATCATTTTTTCGTCTTTGGCGCACTTCTTGCCGCCCTCATCTATTCTCTTCGCAAAGTCTTTGGTGATATGGTGTACAGAAGACGAATGAAGAAGAAGCTCGCATCCTAATACACCCCACCAAAACAACCTTACCTCCTACTTTCACGGAAAAAGAAAAAAACACGCACAGCTAGCTAGCTACCTAGCTAGCTGGCTGCCCGCCTAGCCAGTTAGTTAGCTAGCTGACTGCTTTGCTAGTCAGCTAACTAGCTGGCTGGCAGCCTAGCTGGTTAGTTAGTTGGTCACCTAGGTAGCAGGCCACACATGCTGCAAGACTTACCCACTTGCCCAGTTTTTGTCTATCTGCTGCCGCCCTACTTGCTTCCTTGCTGCCTAGTAGGGGGGAAGCTAGATGGGCACGGGTGGCTTGGGCGGGCAGCTAGCTAGCAGCAACAGCTGCCTAGCTAGCCGGCAGACAGCCAGAAACAGACCCAGCTAACTAGCGGTGCGCTAGCTAGCTGGCAGCAGCATCCCCAGTCTAGTTAGCCAGCAGCTAGCCAGAAACGTCTTGGTGGCCCTCCTGGTGCCTCGGTGTTATTGTAGAAGGTTCGGTTTTGTGGCCAAGTGCAACATATTTTTTCTCTTAAGGTGAATGTTGGTCTCATTATGTCCCCTGCGTCGTACTGTCTCCGCTTACCTACGACTAGCTAGAGAAGCTAGGTCGTCTTTTTGCTAGCTAGCTAGACATATCTGCTATATGGCCTTGCTACATCACACTGGGGGGAGTTGTCGCTCTGCCTCCTCGACTTAGCCCTAAACAGGAGTAGACAGATATTGGCCACCAAGGCAGCAGGCGATGCTTCTGCTTCTGCTGCTGCTACTTGAGTGAGCTTCTTGAGTGCGTGCAGTTGCCTCATCTGTCTTATTTTGGCTCCATTTTATTAACTAATGGGCATTTTGTTCTCTTTTGTCTCCCCTCCAGAACTGTCTAGCTGTCCCTCACTGTATGCTGCTCGTTTGTGTGGCCCGAACAAACCATAAAGCCTAAAGGCTAAACCCTAAACCCTGTTCAAGCATAGAACCAGTTGCCACGGTCTCTTCCTCCGCTTCCCTTTGGCACAGCAAATAAGTGTCTCTGTCTCTGTACGAGGAGGTACAGCAGCAGGACCACAAGAGGGTGGTTTAGGGTTTAGAGCAGCGATGGAAAACCCTCACTCCAAGAGACAGGCCGTGAAGGGACAATAACAGAAGAGGAGCCCTGCAGCAAGGAAGGAGACACGCTTAACGAAGGAGACACCTTAAAACGGAGACACTGTAAACAATGACGACTGAGGCAGAGAAGGAGACACCCTGAGGAACAAAGGGATAGGAGGGAGAGCAGCACCAAGGGGAGCAGACAGTGCAAACATCACATACACATTGGAGCAGGTGCTGCAGCAGCTGCAGCTGCAGCAGCAAGAGGAGAGAGAAGATAAATATACAAAGGAAGGCAACCGCGGGCATAACAAAGCCCCAACACTGCATGCATCCTATTGTCTTTGCTGCAGTGTCTAGGCTGACTTCTGCTACACGGAGGTAGCAAACGTTAAACCCTAAACCATAAACCCTAAACCCTAATTCCCACTCACCTTCCTCTCTAGGATCCAACGAAGGGGCCTGTCTGTTAAACTGCTGCAGCTGCCTCGCCTCACTAGCCGGTGCTGCTGCTGCTGCTGCTTCTCTTGCTGCTGTTGATGTTTCTGTTGCTGTTGCTGTCCTTGTTCACGCTGTTCTTGTTGACACTGTTCCTGTTGCTGCTGCTGTTGCTGTTGCTGCTGCTTTTGCTGCTGCTGTCCTCGGAAGCCTGCTGACTGTTGGCGCCGCGGCCTGACTCGCCATCAGCAAACCTGGTGCTCCAACGTTAGGTTTTAGGGTTTAGGGTTTAGGGTTTAGGCTGGATAACCCTTCTTTATTGTTTTGGTATTAAAGTGTATAGTCAACTTACAAAGCCAATGACGCCTTAAATGAGGCTTCGGGAAGCCGCTTCGCTCCTTGTGCTGCTGCTACGGCTGCTGCTTGCATGCCCTGCACCTCCAGGATCCCTTGATCCTGCGTCCCGTTTTGCACATTGTGATGCTGGTGCTGCTGCTGCTCTTGTTGCTCCTGCTGCGAGTATACAGAAGCTGTCTGGACACCCGAAGGAGTACGCGGCGGTTTGCGCCGCAGAGCAGCAAAGTGGAGTCTGTTAGAAACATCCAGCAGCATTGCTCTCTCTTCCTGCAGCAGCAAACAGCAGCAGCAGCAAACAGCAGCAGCAGCAAACAGCAGCAGCAGCAAAGCAGCTGAAGCCACTAGGCGATGCACTGTGCTCATCAGCTGTAGCTGCAGTAGCACAATTGCCACACCACTGCGTGCAGCAGCAGCAGCAGCAACTTACTTGTAGGTCTTCTATGGTAGCGCGCAGAGCATTCGCTTCTTCTCGCAAGGCCTGCATCAGACATCTGCACTGACGCCTGCTCGTGCTGCTGCTGATGTTGCTTCTGCTGTTGGTGTTGTTGCTTCTGCTGCTGCTGCTGCTGATGGTAAGTCTTACTGGGCTAATGACACAACACGAAAACAATCTTTAGTGTGTGTACCCCTTTTCCCTTCTGCGGGTTAAGGGTTTAGGGTTTAGGGTCTAGACATGAGCCTGTATAGACACAAACTCCCCCTACTTTGGCATCTTCTTCGGCTCGTTGCAGCGCCTGCTGCGATTGCTGCTGCTGTTGCCGTTGCTGCTGCTCCAACTGCTGCAGTTGCTGCTGCAGGTGGGCAACCGAGTCCACCTTGCTTTGCAACAGCAGCTGGTGCTGCTGCTGCATGGCCTCCGCGTGTTGCCTCATGGCGCTGAAGGCTTTTCGGTATCTGTCGAGCTCGTCTATCTGCTGCTGCTGCTGCTCTTGCTGCTGCTGCTGTTGTTGCTGCTCCTGTCGCTGTTGTTGTTGCTGTCCTGGTTTCCTCCAGTTCCGGCGGGTCCGATGCGACTCCCTAAATTCTCTCGTGCTGCAGCGGCTGCTGCTGCTGTTGCTGCTGCGGCTGCTGCTGCTGCGGTGTAGATGATGAAGAGAACGGCTTCTTCTCGTGCCTCCTGCTGCAGCATCAGCAGACCCTCTCCTTCTGCTGCAGCTTCTGCAGCTGCTGCATGCCATTTCCAGTTTCGCGTCTGAGCCGCTGCGTTTTGCAACTCCATCGTGTGCAAAGACTTCCTGCTGCTGCTGCTGCTGTTGCTGCCGTTGTAACCGCCGCAACTCTGCCTGAGCCAACTGTAGGCGATCATCGGACTGCATTACCTCTTGTTCCTGCACCAGCAGCAATAGTAACAGCAGCAGCAGCAACAATAGTAACAGCAGCAGCAGCAAGCAACAGTTCACAAAGCAGGAACCCTTCTTCAGCTCCTTAAGAAATCAAGAACAAGCCTTATCTACTCCACAAAGCCTGCTGCTGCTGCCGCGGCTGCTGCTGCTGCTGCTAACTCCGCTGCTGTCCATACCTTGCTGCGAAGCTGCCTCGATAGGGCCTCAATCTGCCTGTATGTATCATGTTGCAGCCGCAGCACAGCCTGCAGCAAGACACTACAACAAAAGCAGGCATCCTTTGCAGCAGATGCAGCGGAAAAGACAGCAGCAAGGACAGACATACATAGCAGCAGCAGATGCAGCACAAGCAGCAAATCCCCACCTGGTCATGCTCTGCCCGTTGAGTAGCAAGACGAGAAGCGTGCAGTTGCTCCTTCTGCTCAATCTGCTGCGCCTGTTGCTGCAGCAGCTGTTTCTGTTGCTGCAGCTGCTGCTGGTGCTCTTTACGTTGCTGCAGCATATGCCGCACACTTCGGTCAACGGAACGCGCCAGTGACAATACATTCTGCTCCGGCTGATGCTGCTGCTGCTGCTGGTGCTGCTGCTGCTCTCCGGAGTCGGCATCAATCTGCCGAAGCAGAAGCAGCAGGATACGGCTGGCCTCCTGCTGCTGCTGCTGCTGCTGGTCGTGCTGCGCAGTGGAGGACTCTGTTGTATATTTCTTGTCTTGCTGCTGGTCTTCAGCAGCAGCAGCAGCTGTTGCTGAAGATGCCTTGCTGATGCTGCTGCTGCACCTGACCATTTGGGGTTCTGACTGCATCTGCTGCTCGAGCTGCTGGATCAGCAGCTGCTGCTGCAGCAGCAAAACTTGCTGCTGTTGCAGTGCCTCCTGTCGACAATCTAGACTAGCTTCCGCCTGCTTCCTTGTAGCAGTCTCCTCCTGAAGCTGCAGCTGCTGCTGCTGCAGTTCCTGCTCCCGCTGTTGCAGCTGTTCCTGCAGCAGCTGCAGCTCCTCCTGCATCCGTTTGCACTCGCTGCATGCGGCCTCTGCTGCTGCTGAGGGATGCTTTGCCTTTTGTGCTTCTTCCAGCTGCTGCTGCAGCAACCGCTGCTGCTGCCGTGCTGCAGTAGCATCTGCAGCCAGTCTCTCAGCTTCTGCTGTGTAACGCTGTTGCATGCACTCTAGTGCTTCCTGGTGCTGTTGCTCTGCTGTTGCTGCTGCTGCTGTTGTTGCTCGAAGTTGCTTCAAAGCCCGCTGCTTCAGCGCCGCCTCTCGCTCCCAACGCTGTCTCAGCTCCGTTTGCTGCTCTTGTTGCTCCTGCAGCAGCATTTGCTGCTGTTGCAACTTCTGCTGCAGTTCTTGGACTTCCTGCTGCTGCTGTTGTTGCTGTTGCTCCAACTTAGCAGCCTGCTGCTGCAGCTGCAAGTTGATGCGGCGCAGCTTCTCTGCTTCATCCGTCTTCTGCAGCAGCTGATGCCGCGATTCCCTTAGAGATGCTTCCAGTTGTTGCTGCTGCTGCTTCTGCTGCTCTGCTGCTGCGGCAAACAGCCTGTAGTTGGCCTCGAAGTCGTGCTGCAGTGCAGTGTACGCACGCTCCATGCGTTTCTGCTGCTGCGCGAAGTGAGAACGTTGTTGCTGCTGCAGCGCCTCTGTCTGCTGCTGTTGTTGCTGAAGCCGAAGTTCACAGTGCTGCTGCTGCTGCAGCAGCACCAGCAGCAGCTCGTGGTGCTCTGCAGCACCCCAGGACACCAGGCTAGAGAGCTCGTGGGCCCTCTGCTGCAGTGCTGCCAGAACGCTGCTGTTTGCTGCAGGTGCTGCAGCAGTAACTGCTGCTGCTGCTGCAGGTGCTCGGGAAGCATCCGAAGAAGCTTCTGCTGCTGCTGCATCTACATATGGCAGGTGCTTCGGGTGCATAAATTGCTGCTGCTGCTGCTGCTGCAGCTGAGGCTCCAACGTCCTTTCGCCGCAGAATGTAACCGTACTGCCACAGCAGCAGCAGCAACTACCGCTGCTGCTGTTGCTGCAGCACCCGTGCTGCAAAATGTTGCTGCATTCGGAAGGGTGGCAATCGCAGCCAGCAGTCTGATGCTCCACGTGCTGCTGCATCTGCATCTGCATCTGCTGCTTCTGCTGCAGTCGCAGCAAGATCGCTGCCGTTCCTTGCCGAAGGAAGTAGTGGTGCCTACCTCTCGGTAGCGCTGCACACAAGCATGAAACCCTAAACCCTAAATCCTAAACCCTAAACCCCAGAGTCGCTCCCATTGCTCCTGGTAGCCCTCGCGCGAACTTGTGTTACTCGTAGAGGTTCGCCACATGGTGCAGATGTGGGAACTTGAGAGCTGCAGCAAGTGCTGCAGCAGCAGCAGCAGTTGCTGCTGCCGACGCTGCTGTTGCTGCCGCGGTTGCAGCTGCTGCTGCCGAACAATAACAAGCATAAAGGAGAGCTTGAGTGGTCAGCAGCAGCAGAAAAATAACTCCATCAGCATAAAGAAAAAGAGAGAAAAAGATCTAAAGTCCACGTGTGCTGCAGGCAATGAGAGGGTCACCCCCAGGAGTAGCGCTTGCGTTGCTGCTGCTGCTGCTACTGCTGCTGATGCTGCTGCTGGGGTGTCTGTTGCCCCATATAGTGCTGCTCTACGGTTAAAATAGAATTAAATCTCCTTATTTAAATAAAGTTTCACTTCTTTTGCCCATAGTCGTTGTGGAAGGCAACGCCCTGCTGCGGTTGCTGCTGCTGCCTGGGGCACACGGCAGCAGCCGCAGCAACAGCAGCAGGAGCAGCAGCAAACTAGGAAGCCGTCTGCTGCATGCGCCTGCATTGCTGCTGCTGCAGCAATTTGCTTGTTTGCCATAATTAAGCTGTTATTATGTGACTTCTTAAGGCTCATTTGTGTTGCATGCAGCAGCAACATTCTCTCCCTTGTTGCCATAGAAGCAGCAGCCGCAGCTACTGTGGCTCCAAGTGTTGGTGTTGCTGCTGTTGCTGTTGCCGTTGCTGCAGCAAGGACGGCAAGACTTATCGCACGTACTCCCCTTTTGCGAAAGTGGTTTGGCCCTCAGTTTCCGCTGCTTCTCTCACTGCAGCAGCAGCAGCAGCAGCGGCAGCGGCAACCGGATCAAGGCGGCCCCCAACTGCAGGAGCAGGAGCAGGTGCACCAGGGACAAAGGCGTAGGCGAATGATGAACAGGAGCAGCAGCAGCAGCAACTGTTGCTGCTGCTGCTGTTGCTTTTGCGGGTATCTGCAGCGCATCATCACTTGAGGGTTTTCTCTTGCAGTGCAGCAGCGAGGAGCCCAAGAGCTCTTAGTTGCTGCTGTGGCAGCAGAACAAGGGAGCAGCAGGAGCAGCAACAGCAGCAGCAGCAGAAGTAACGGCACCAGCAGCAAGACGACGAGCAGGGGCATTACATGCACGGATGAATATGTTGCCCCATGGCTCTGCGGCAATGGACGCCCCAGGTGTGGGGCCGCTCTGTTCCCTGTTGCTGCTGGCGTTGCAACGACATTGTGTTGCTGCTGCTGCTTGTCGTCTTGCTGCTGCTCTTGTTAGTTCTGCTGGGTGTGCTGGATCTGTTGCTTCTGTTCGACGTGCCCATTGCTGCTTCTGCTGCTGTTGCTGCTGCTCCTGTGTTTCCTTGCAGGCGATCCGTACAAGAAACGGATGAGGACGGGGAAGGGATGGTACGGGTGCTTCCCTACTAAACCCTAAACCCTAAACCCTAAGCCCTAAACCCTACTAAGCGATTAGTACTAAACCCTAAACCCTACTACTTAACCCTAGACCGTATCGTCATTTAATTTCTGTTTTATATCTTTTTTTTCGTTCTTTTTTCTTTCTTTTTCTTTTTTTATTTCCTTTAGGCGTCGTGGTGGGAGCAGCAGCGCCGATGGTTATCCACCAGGCAATTTCTTAGCTCGCAAGGGAATACCAACGACGATGCCTGGCTCCTCATCAGTAGCAGGAGGAGCAGGAGGAGCAGGAGCATCAGCACCTCGTGGTGTAGCAGAGGAGCATACAAGCAGCATGGTGCAGCAGCTAACACGTTTACCATTAACAGCAGATTCATTACATTTACAGCAACGTGGTGTTCGTGATTATAGTAAGAATTTAGTACTAAAAGAGCAACACGAGGAGAGGCCAATATGGGTATGTGGTGATGGATTTCTTATCTTAGAATTATTTCAGCTTACTAGTAAGCAAGCAAATGATTTTCTTCTTACTGTTGCTGAACCTATCTGTAGGAGCGAACTTATACAAGAATTTCAGGTAAATTTGTATATTTTTCTTCTTCTTCCTCCTCCTGCTGTTCATGTTGCTGCTGTTCATGTTGCTGCTTTTGATATTGCTGATGTTGTTGCTGCTGTTGGCGTTGCTCTTGTTGCTGCTGATGTTGGTATTGTAGGTTCCGTTGCAGTTGCTGAGGTGCATGCTGCTGCAGGTGCTTTCGAGTTTGCTGCTATGTATGTGCTGCTATATATGTATTGCTGCACATGCTGCTGCTGCTGTTAGTGTTACTGTTTGTGTTGCTGCTGCAGCTGACTGTATTTTCTTTATATGCGGCCATATCTGTTGGTTTAAGTGCTGCTGATCTTCTTTCTAATTTAAATAAATTAAGTAAAAATATTTTACCTGACGAACTCATCAAACAAATAGAAAACGTTGCTGCTGCATTCGGCAAGGTATGCTGCTACTGCTGCTGCTGCTGGTGCTGCTGCGGCTGTATATTGCCCTAACGGCACCTCTATGGGCCCTACAGCGTATTCCTTAATGAGTACTGCTGACTCTCTAGGGTTTAGGGCTTAGGGCTTATGGTTTAGGGTTTAGGGTTTGGGGTTTGTGGTGTTTCAGGTGAAGCTAGTGTTGAATGAGAGTTGCTACTTCATTGAATCTGCCAGCAAAAAGGAACTTGATCATCTTCTCTCCAATCCGCGCATCCGCAGCGCTTCCCTGTTGCCGCAGCAGCAGCAGCAGCAGCAGCTCATGCGGTTGATGCAGCAGCAGCATCAGCTACCTGGTAGCAATGACCTCAGCGAGCAGCAGCAGCAGCAGCAAGAGAATGTGTATCTAACAAGCAGCGCCCCAACCCTTGACGCATCTCAGTTAGCCTTTGTTTCATCGGAGCCGGATGCTGCAGCAGAAGACAGCAGCAACATCAAGACGGAACCTGGAGTCGTCTCCGCTGACAAAGGGGCACAGAAGCAACCGCAGCAACAGCAGCAGCAAAGTGGGGGCAAGGGTGCTTCAGAGAGACAGGTGTGTTGTTTGTTTGGGTGTCTGCCCACATTCCAGTTGCATGCGTTTGCTGCTGCTGCTGTTGTTGAATTTGCTGCACCAGGTGGACCTGCTGGTGCTGCGGCATTTGTCCTTGTGATGTTTCCTCTTCACCTGCTGCACGCACTGCTGCTACTGCTGCTGATGGATGCTGCTTCCTCCTCTTTCACCCGGTGCTGCTGCTGGCGTTGCTGTTGTTGCTGCTGCTGCTGCTGCAGGTGTATTCATTCCAGGTGCGAGCAGATAAGGTAGAGGAGGTAAAGAGGACATCAATTGAAGTTATGCAAAGACCGCTATTAAGTGAATATGATTTTCGAAGAGATTCAAAAAATGCAAAAATTACTTCATTATTACTTAAATCATCCACCAAAATCAGGTATTGCTGCTGCTTCTGTTGCTGCTGCTGTTACTGCTGTTGCTGCTGTTGTTGCTGTTGCAGTTGTTGCTGTACCTTTTCTTGGGTGGACGTGTTTGCTTGTACTGATTCTAGGGTTTAGAGTTTAGGGTTTATGTTTCGTGTGTATGTATGCGTATGCAGATATTACCAGGAGCGCGCGTTGCGTAAGATGTTTAGCAACGGCCGTGCACGTAGTGGTATAATAGTCTTACCTTGTGGTGCTGGTAAGACGCTAACGGGTATAACAGCTGCATGCACGCTGCAGCGCAGCACGGTGGTGTTAACAACATCTGCTGTCGCAGTAGAGCAATGGCGTCGTCAATTCTTAGAGTACAGCAGCATTGACGGGAATGTTCTGCTGGCATTAACAGCAGAGGAGAAGCAGCAGCTATGGCCACCAGAAGCAGCAGGAGTCCTTATCACTACTTATACTATGCTTTCTTTTACGGGGAAAAGAAGTGCATCCGCAGAGATTATTCTCCAACAAATTAAACAAAGAGAATGGGGTCTCATCATCTTTGATGAAGTGCAATTCGCACCAGCACCAGCATTCAGGAGAATCAATGATCTTGTGCGGTACGTAAACCCTCATAAACCCTCGTAAAACTATAAACCCTCGTTAGCCCTAATAAGCCCTAGGAAACGGTAGCTAACCCTAGGAAACCCTACGAAACCGTAGGAAATACTAGGAAACACTGTTGTCTTCTCTCCCTGCCCCTGCTTCCGTCGTCCTACTTGCTCCTCCGCTGCTGCAGCTGCAGCTGCTTTTGCCAATGGTGTTGTTGCTCTTGCTGCTGCTGCTGCTGCAGGGCTCACTGCCGTCTGGGTTTGACGGCTACATTGGTGAGAGAAGACGATTTGATTAAAGATCTGCAGTGGATTATCGGACCCAAACTATACGAAGCAAACTGGCTAGATCTGCAAAACCAGGTAAGCAAACACATCCTGCCGCTGCTGTTGCCTTAAGACAGATTGGGCGCCCGTTGTTTCTGCTGCTGCTGTTGCTATTGTTGCTGCTGTTGGTGCTGCTGCTGCCTTTTTCAGGGTTATTTGGCGAAGGTATCTTGTCAGGAAGTGTGGTGCCCCATGACTGCGGAGTTTTATCGGGAGTATCTTAGAGTGCGTCTTACCAACTAAACCCTAATTCCTACACCCTAACCCTAAACCTTAAACCCTAAGTCCGGAGCGCTGGCCCTAACCACCCGGCGCTAAACCTTGAACAGGGTTCCGTCCCTCTGTATTTCCGAGCCTGACCCAGTGCATCTGCGGGTTTGTTTCCTTGCAATCTAGTGTTTAGGGTTTAGGGCTTATGGTTTAGGGTTTAGGGTTGTGGGTTGCCTATTCAGGTTCCGCATGCAAAACAGCGGAAGTTGTGGGTGTGTAACCCAACAAAGTTGATGGCATGCGAATTTCTCTTACGTTTCCATGAAGCAAGAGGAGATAAAGTTATTGTTTTCTCTGATAATGTTTTTGCTCTTCTTCATGTTGCTAGAGCTCTTAATAGACCCTTCATTTATGGTAGGGTTTCTCCTCCGGAGCGTATGGCTATCCTCAGCAAATTCAAAGTACGTCAGACCCTAAACCCTAAACAGTTGATAGTGGGGTTAGAAAACCATATAAACCCTAAACCCTTAGCAAAGCTCCATATAGACCCAAAGTATTCAAGTACCTCAACGGGAAAGCGAGTTGGTCGGCTGCTCCTGTAGGGCTTAGGGTTTAGAGTCTAGGGTTTGAGTGTTTTTTGCAGAACGAGAGCTCCTTCAATACCCTCTTCCTGTCCAAAGTGGGAGACAATGCAATTGATATCCCTTGTGCAAACGTCGTTATCCAGATTTCCTTCAACTTCGCATCCAGGTGAGCAACTGCAGCCGAAGCAGCAACAGCAGCGACAGCAGCAGCAGCAGCAGCAGCTATTGTATGCTGGCTGTGTGTGTTGTGTGTTGGTTTGTATCTCCACTCCCTAGGCGTCAAGAGGCTCAGCGTTTAGGTCGTATTTTACGTGCTAAACCCCGAGGGGCAGAAGAAGAGGGAGGGTTTAATGCCTTTTTTTATTCTTTAATTAGTAAAGATACATTAGAAATGGTTTATGCAGATAAAAGGCAACAATTCATCATCGATCAGGTACAAACCCTAAACCCTCAAGCGGTTGACGCACCTCGTACACGCAGCCTTCGAATTAGGGTTTAGGGTTTACGGTTTGTGTTTTGGCATTTGCTGCGGTATCCATTGGCAAATATATCTGTATCTTCATATGCATATGTGTTTTTGTATGGGTACTTTCCCTTGCCATCCATTGAGGGTTTAGGGTTTAGGGTTTATGTGTGTGTGCAGGGGTATTCATACCGTGTATTGCACTGTCGCGATTTGCCCTTAGAGGAGCACACGTTAGCGTATGGCGACAAAGAAAGACAATTGGCGATGTTAAGAGATATTTTAATGACAGATGATGCAGATAGAAGTCTTGATGATGATGAAGATGAAGGCACTTATATATCATCCGACCAGCAGCAACAGCAGCAGCAACAGCAGCAGCAGCAACAACCCTCAGCCAGAGTCGTACAAGGAGGACTCGCAGGCATTTCAGGTGAGCGAAGAAAGAGGAATTAGGGTTTATGGGTTGTTTCTAGGGTCTAGGGTTTTGTACTTCTGTAGTGTATATTAGTTGCTGCTTTCTCCTTAACGAAACCATTTCTTGTACTCGCTGTGTTTATTTCTGCCCTTATTCCTATTTGTTCGTTTTAGGGTTTAGGGTTTCTAGGGCTTAATGTTTAAGGGTTTAGGGTTTATGCTGTTTTTCCGTTTAGGGTTTGAGCAACCAGCGCGGCCAGCGCCGCGCGGCCGCGGAGCGAAGGCCACAGCAGAGATGCATCCCCTCTTCCGCCGCTTCCTCAGCAACAAAACCTAAACCCAAAACCCTAATCCCTAAACCCTTGGACGTAGCTCAAGTTGGGTCTGTGCCCGTCTGTCCGCACACAAAGCGAGTGCGGCGGTGCAGCAGCAGCGACAGTCTGTGGAATATGAATGGGGGTTTAGCTAGGGTTTAGGGTTTAGGGTTTGCTCACTTAAAGAGCCAAGCCCCTGCTGCTTTACCGATATATAGCAACAGCACACATTCGTGCCTACTGCAGTGTATGTAAACATCAACTTGTTTATAAATATGCTAATTTATATGGTTTAATTTATTTATTTATTTTCTTTCCTTTTCTTTCCTCTCGTTGCTTTTCTTGTACGAGCATCAACAAACTCTGTTGTCTTTTTTCTTCTCTAAATAATAATTTAATAGCCTTATATACAATGTATAGTTACCTGTACAAAACCCTAAACCCTAGGACCAATGAAGCAGAGACAACGGGGCATCAACACAGGCAGCAGCCACTAGGAGCAGTCATGTTGCTTGCTCGCTTTCCTGCTGCTGCTGCTGCTGATACGGTTGCTACTGCTGCTGCTGTACCCGTGCATTAAATATACCCATCTGGTTCAAACAGTGGCAATAAATCCTTCCTTTACCGTTCATGCTGCTCCTGCAGCAGCAGCAGCAGCAGCAGCTACATTGGCTGCTGCTGCTGCAGCAAGCAGGTGCCCGCCCAACACCGGCGCTGCCTCAGCAGCCTTGTGCTGCCGTTATTGTTGTTGATGTCCTCGAAATGATGCACTGCTGCAGCATCAAAGCCAGCAGCAGCACCAGCTTCTGCTGCAGCAGGGTGCCTGTTGCAGCACACTTTGTTTGCTGATTGTCTTTCGAGAACAGCAGTAGTCTCCTGTGCATGCGGAGAGAGACAAAAGGCTATTGCCGCTGCTTCAGCAGCAGCAGCAGCAGCAGATCTGCTGCTGCGCACTGAGGCTGTGCGGCTTCAGTTGAGATGTTTGGGCGCGGAGTGGTACAGAGACTTTAGGACGAAGCTGCAGCAGCAGCAGCAAAACAGCACTCAAACAAACGCCATAATATAAGCCGAGGCAGCAGCACCAACAACAGCAACAGCAGCAGCAACTGCAGCAGCAATTGCAGCGCAGTGAGGTGTACTTACGCCTCAGCAAGCAGCGTTTCGATCTCCTGAGCTCCCCATGTAGTCGTTGGAAAGTTCTGGATGAACAAAATCATCTGCAGCAGCAGCAGAAGCAACAGCAGCAGAAACGGTCGATACACTGCGCCTTCCCTCACACAAGCAGCACCTGCCACAACAGCAGCAGCAGCAACAGCAGCAGCAATAGCAGCAGCAGCAATTCTTTAGTACCTGCTGGAAGTCCATCTGCTTTAACTGTCTAGACCAGTTAACAAGAAACACTGAAGACAAACACACAAACCCAGCAGCAGCAGCAGCAGCTACAGCAGCAGCAGCAGCTACCTTCCCCCTCCAGCCGTTCTGCTCCGTTCAAGAACAGCAGCAAAACAGCAGCAACATTAGCAGCAGCGAAGTAGCAGCAGCAGCAGCAGCAGCAGCACCTGCGCAGACGTAGACGTGGAAGTCTGAGAATCCTTCGGCCTGCTCCGCTATATATGTGTCCCACAATCGAATGACACAGCTCAAGGGGAACTCCCTAAAAAAAAACAGCAGCAACAGCAGCAGCAGCGCAGCACGAACAGCACATATGCAGGAGGATCAGCAACAAATACACAGACGGCAGCAGCAGCAGCTATTGCTGTGGCATATCCCACCAACAGCAGCACCTGGACTCCCCCCGGTACAACAAGAGAAGCAGCAGCAGCACCAGAAGCAGTAAGTAGCAGCAGCAGCAGCAGCAGCAGCAGCATTTAATACCTACCGCATGAGTAAGCAGTTCATCCAGCGAAAAGTGACCTGCAGCAGATCGACCCCTTGAGCTTCTAGGTGCTGGTAGAGGCCCTCTGCAGCAGCAACAACAACAACAACAGCAGCAGCAGCAGCCGCTAAATATCTAACAACAAGTGTTGCCTTTATACACATCCAGCAGAAGATGCAACAGCAAGCAGCAGCAGCAGCAGCAGCAGCAGAAGCAGCAGCAGCAGCGGACCATCAACTCTCTTGACGATATCCCGCAGCCGAATGACAAGTCGACGAATGCCCGGCTGCCCAAACGTGTAATGATCCTGCAACACAAGCAGCAGCACAAGCAGCAGCAGCAGCAGCAGCAGATGCAGCAGCAGCAGATGCAGCAGCAGCAGAGAGGAGTTAGCATCCAACGGCCTGACCTGCTGCACCCCACACAGCAGAGCTATTTATTGGTGCTGCAGCGAACAGCAATGACCTCCAGCAGCAGCAGCAACAGCAGCAGCAGCAACAGCAGCATACCTGGATATGGGCAAGCAGCTTAGCTAAACACCAGAAGCTGTCTGCCTCAACCTGCAGCAAAACCTCCTCGTCTACCTGCAGCAGCAGCAGCAGCAGCAAACCCGCACAACTCCTGTTGCTGCAGCAGCAGTAACAACAACAACAACAGCTGCTGCTGCTGCTGCTGCTGCTGCTGCTGGTGATGTTGCTGCTCCTGCTGCTGCTGTCGCTGTGGGGCCGTCCTCACCTCATCAATGGGAAGGCCCTCAGGATCTTTTCCTGTAGCAGCGTAGAACACACCAAACCCTAAACCCTAAACCCTCGGATACATAGGCAGACACAAGCCTGCTTGCAGGCCTCATAGACCACATCGATGCGAAACCCTAAACCCTAAACCCTAAACCCTCAGCTTACCTAGAGCTGCGTGGAGAAACACCGCGACAAAAGGGGTTAACAGGTCGTTTATGCCCTGAGACACAAAATCAACATCCAAACCCTAAACCCTAAACCCTAGATCCTAAACCCTAAGCCCTATATCATAAACCCTAGGCTCAAGAACCCTAAACACTAGATCATGGACCCTAGGTCCTAAACCCTAAACCCTAGACGAACCTGCACGTATCCGCTTGCTGGATGTTTCACAGCCCACAGAAACAACGCTCTCTCCATACCCCTGCAGCAGCAGCAGCAGCAGCAGCACAGCAGCAGCAACAACAACATTTGCAACAACAGCAGCAGCATGTGCTGCAGCCATAAGAAGTATCCAAGATGAACCCCCGTCATCAGCTCCCTGCCTGTTCCTACATGTTTACACATCTATCTAGGGTGTAGGGATTAAAAAATTAGGGTTTAGGGTTTAAAAATTAGGGTTTAGGGTTTAGGGTTTACAATTGAATACGGGGATGAGCAAAGAATTTTCTTCCTGCATGCGTTCTTGGCAAATCAACACGCAATTGTTTTAATAATTTTACCTCCTCTGCTGATGGCTCTCCTCTGCTATAGTATTGCTGCAGTCATAAATAAAAAAAAAAGGGTTTAGGGTTTAGGGTTTAGGGTTTAGAGAGGGTTAGTTAGGGTTTGAGCTAGACTAGGGTTTAGGGTTTAGACGCACCTCCACAAGCTCGTGGTAATCAGCCCTCTTCTTCGCCAACGCTGCAGCAGCACCACCAACAGCAGCAAATGCAGTCAGCAGCAGCAGCAGCAGCGACACGGCCAACCACTGCAGTTCCAATCCCTCAGCCTCAAACCCTAAACCCTAAACCCTAAACCCTCATAACCTCCGTACCTGCGTCTTTCCTGTCGCGGGTGAGCGGCAAATATCCCTGTAAACACCGCAGAACCACTAAACCCTAAACCCTAAACCCTAAACCCTAGGCATACACTCGGGGGCAGCGGCTGCACGTAGATCAACGCGCTGATCAACAGGCATCCGCAGCAGCAGCACGAAAAGCAGCAGCAGCAGCAGTAGTACTACTAGCAGCATCCACAGCAGCAACAATCCGAGCAGCAGCAGAAGCAGCAGCAGCAGCAGCAGCAGCAGCAGCATACCAGCATAATACGCCAGGCGTCGCTCCTAACTTCTGGGGAGCAGCAGCTCGGCACGCCGCCCCACAGCAAATTCCTTAACTCCCCTGCAGCACAATCAAAACAACCCATTGCTGCTGCTGCTGCTGCTGCTGCGGTTGCTGCTGTTGCTGCTGCTGTTGCTGCTGCTGCTGCTGATGCTGATGTATGCGTGACGGGCACTCACCCGCGTCTATAACGTCACGACTAAGAAGTTGCTGCAGCCGCTCTGCCCTCACCGAAGTGTTGGCATTGCTGCTGCTGCTGCTGCTGTTGCTGCTGCTGTTATTGATGCTGCTACTGCTAATGCTGCTGCTGTTGCTGCTGCTGCTGGTATCCATCGTGCTATGAGGCGATCCCGAGTCCCCCTGAGGCATCCGCGCGGGTTTGGGGGGCAGCAGGCTTGTTGGGTGGCATCGCCTGCTGCTGCTGCTGCGGTTGCTGCTGCTGCTACTGCTGCTGCAGTTGCTGCCGTGACTCATCGCTGCACCGGGAGCAGCAGCAGTCACAGCAGCACGGCTAACGGCTCTCCCTAAGCATCACCTTTGAGGAAGGGCTGTTGCTGCTGCTGCTGCTGCTATTGCTGCTGCTGTTGCTGCTGCTCCTATACTGCTGCTGATGCTTCTACTTTTGCTGCTGCTGCTGCCGTCGTGGAGATGTTGCTGTGACCCCTCTCCACTTCAGTGTATCCGGTAGCAGCAGCTGCAGCAGCAGCTGCTGCTGCTGGGAAGGTCTCTGCCTGGTGTTGCTGCTTGTGGAAGCAGAGCAGCAGCAGCAGCGGCAACAGCAGACAGCGCTGCGGAGCGAACAGACACTGCAGCGGCACGACAACAGCAGCAAAAAGAAGAGAGCAGCTTCAGTAGCTGCTGCTAAGTTCCTGCTACACTTGGCGGTGGCTGCTGCCTTCGTCGGCAGCGCTGCCGATGCTGCAGCAGCAGCAACACAGCAGCAGCAGCAGCAGCGTTGCGTGCTGCTGTCTCACAAGAAATAACAGCGACTCCCCGCTGTTAACCCTCAACTTATTCCTTAAGACTTTTATTGACCAAATGGCCTTATGCTGCAGCAGCAGCTGCAGCCACAGCAGCAGCAGCAGCTGCTGCTGCTGCTGCTGCTGCTGCTGCTGCTGCGGCTATTGCTGTACGACTGGGGGGCTGGCTTCCGAACAGCAGCAGCAGCAGAAGCAGCAGCAACAGCAGCTTCTACTATTTTTTGTTAGTAAGAAAATTTTAACATTGATTTGTCTATGTGATAAAGAGGCACTACACCCCGTGGTCTGCAGCAGCAGCAGCAGCAGCAGCAGCGCCGCAACTGTTGCTGCTGCTGTTGCTGCTGTTGCTGCTGCTGCTGCTGCTGTCTTTATAGCGTAGAGTTACAACAAATTTCCTCTTTTTTTGTGCTCTTATATTACCTGCACTAATACAAATACGCAGATAATTTGTCTACTGTAGCAACTAACTCTTGTTGCTGCTGTTGCTGCTGCTGCTGCTGCTGCTGCTGTTGCTGCTGCTGACTGCTGCTGCAATAATACAAGTAGGCGGATAATTTGTGTATGCTACCAACGGACCCCTGCTGCTGTGACTGCTGCTGCTGCTGCTGCTGCTGCAGTTGTTGCTGCTGCTGCTCCTCCTCTTTTTTTTTCTTAAATAGGAGATTGCGCTACGGGCAAATATCTCATCGTCGTTGAGCAAGGGTTTAGGGTTTAGGGTTTAGGGTTTGGCGAGCATTACTATTTAATAATAACAATTATTATTATTATTATTACTATTATTATTATTATTATTATTATTATATATTTATATTTAGTATTATATATAATATTTATTATTATTACTTTGTCGCTGCTGCAGTGTATGCATTAACTAAACAATCAACAAAAATTATGCTGCAGCAAAGCCTCAGCCTCTCGCAGCTAGGACACCCCAGCACGCAGCAGCAGCAGCAGCAGCAACAACAACAACAGCAGCAGCAGCAGCAATAGTTGCACCACAAAGAAAAATAGACAAATAATGCCAATTGGGTGCTGCTGCAGCGCAGCAAACACCTAAAAATGACAAACAGCAAATCTAGATCCTCTCCCTAACAGGTAACAGATACAGCAGCAGCAGCTGCTGCTGCTGCTGCTGCTGCAGCAACTACTGCAGCAGCAACTACTGTATCAGCAGCTGTTGCTGTATATGATGACCAGCTTGCGCCTCCCAGTAATGCATTTGCTGCTGCATTGGCGCGTTCCTGCTGCTGCTGCACCAGATACAGCAGCAGCTGCAGACGCGGCAAATGCAGCAGCAGCAAATGGAGCAGCAGCAGCAGCAGCAGCAAGTGTTATCAATACTGTGCTGCATCTGCCATCCAATGTCTAAGACTTTCTGGTAGCTGCTGCGGTGATGCTAATGCTCGTCTAGCTAGCTGCTGCAGGTGCTGCCGCTGCTTAGCTAGCTGCAGCAGCAGCCGCTGATGAGCGCATGCAAGCCCGCATACCTCCAGTATATCTGCAGCAGTCTTCTCCCTCCCTAGGGAGCGCAGCAGAGCTACTGTGCGGTGTACATGCAGCTTCTCTGATGTCCTTATCTCATACGGTTTCCTCCTACTGCTGCTGTTGCTGCTGTTGCTGCTGTTGCTGCTGCAGTTGCTATTTTGGGAGGGAGGTGATGTCTGCGCCGTCTGTGCTGCAGCAGGTGCTGCTGTGCATGCAGCATCTTTGGCTGCTGCTGCTGTTGCTGCACCTGCTGCACCGTCTGCTGCAGCAGAACCTGCAGCAGCAGCAGGTTCTGCTGCTGCTGCTGTTACTGCTGCTGCCGCAGCTTTCCGCTGTGACAATATTTGCATTGCTTCCTCGATCCGT
>NW_013563713.1:65829-68329 GCF_000499605.1 Eimeria maxima | reverse complement strand
CTTTTATGTGTGGCGTAGATATACATGTTAAATAAAATAAATATTTAATTTAATTTAATTAAACATTAATAAATATAAATATAAATAATTAATTAAATATAAATAGATAGTAAATAATTGTATATATATATATATATATAAATTTATTTATTTATTTATTTATTTATTTATTTATTTATTTATTTATTTATTTATTTATTTATGGACAACAAAATCAAATTCAACGTTATAAATGCCAACACTCTCATTCGCCCCCTGCACATACACCACAAATAAATTGCTGCTGCTGCTGTTGCTGCTGTTGCTGCTGCTGCTGTTGCTGCTGTTGCTATTGCTGTTGCTGCTGCTGCTGCTAGTGTTGCTGCAGTTGCTGCTGCTGCTTAGGTGTTAATGTTACATTTGTACACATACAACAAAATAGGCAAAAAAAAAAAAGAGGAATAATATATTAATAAAAAAAAAAGTATAATTAATTAATTAATTAATTAATTATATTTATTTATTTATTTATTTATTTATTTATTTATTTATTTATTTATTTGTGTATTTACCTCATCAAAGTCTGCCCAATCCTCAGACAAATCAACATCAATAAAACTTTTCTTTGGTCCTCTTACAACACATCCTGCTGTTGGTAGCCAATTGTTTGCCTCTAGGCTGCATGCATGCATGCATGCATGCATGCATGCAGCAGCAGCAGCAGCAGCAGCAGCAACAGCAACAACAACAGCAGGAGGAGGAGGGGTAGGAGGAACAGCAGCAGAAAGGGCAGCAACAGCAGCAACACATATACAATAATCATAAATGAATAGTAATGTTCTGCTGCTGGTGTTGCTGCTGCTGCTGCTGCACCTATTGCTGCTCTATTGCTGGTACTAGTATTGCTTATGCTGTTATTCCTGCTGCTGCTGCTGCTGCTGCTGCTGTTGCTGCTGCTGCTGCAGTACCATTTAAGTTCCAGGTGTAATCCTCAGGAAATTCAATTTTCTCGACATTCTCCAAATCTGCTTTTAATCGCAGCAGCAGCCGCACCATTTTATTAATTTAATTAATTAAATAATTATATTTGCTGCTGCTGCTGCTGCTGCTGCTGTTGCTCCTGCTGCTGTTGCTCCTGCTGCTGCTAGTGGCGGTGGTGGTGTTGATCCTTCTGTGCCCTATAAAGAAGTATTTTTGGTGATTTTATGGTCGTTTTTTACACCTAAGAAAAGAAAAGGACACTGTTGCTGCTGCTGCTGCTGTTGCTGCTGCTGCTGCTGTTGCTGCTGCTGCAGCAATTAACACTCTTTATATTGTTATAATAAGCAAAAGGAGAAAAAGAAGACTTATAAAATAAATAAAACAAATTAATTATATAAAAAAGAATTATATATTTATGTATTTATTCTTCTTACCTCATAAGAAAATGCATGCAGCAGAACGGGGCTGCTGCTGCTGCTATTGCTGCTGCTGCTGCTGCTGCTGCTGCCATTGTTGCAGTGCAGCGCATCAGAAATAAATATTGATGAATATTTTGCGTATAAAATATAAAAAAAGAATAAATTATTTATTTATTTATTTATTTATTTATTTATTATATAAATAAAATAAATAAATTTATTCTTTCTTCTTCCTTATTCATATATATAAGAAGAAAAGAAGAAAAAAAAGAAGAAATAAATACTTTTTTTCTTCTTATAAATTTATTTTTCTCTTATTAATTAATATATTACCTGTCTACATATACAAACATACATCTCCTTCTCTTACAACAACAGCAGCAGCAGCAGCAGCAACAGCAGCAGAAACAGCAGCAGCAGCAACAGGACGCTATACTCTAGTACAACTCCTCCTCCTCCTTTGACCTCTTCCCCTTCCTTCTCTCTCTTCCTCTTCCTTCTCCCCTTATCCCTTCCGTTTCTTCTCCCTCCTCCCCGTCCTTCTCCTCCTCCTCCTCTCCTCTCCCTCCTCCTCCTCCTGCTGCTGCTGCTGCTGCTGCTGCTGCTGCTGCTGCTGCTGGTGTGTATAGAGTAAATATGAGTGAGGAAGGAGTAAGTTTACGTTTTCGTAATTACGTACCTAAAGATATTCATCTTCGTACTTTTTGTCTTCCTCGTCCTTCTGTTGATGAATTAGAGGTACAAATACAGCAGCAGGCGCAGCAAGCTATACAAGCAGCTAAGGAAGAGGTAAGCAGCAGCTGCAGCTGCAGCAGCAGCAACAGCAGCAATAGCAGCAGCAGTAGCAGCAGCAATAACACCAACACCAGCACCAGGAGGGTTATCTATATATGTATATATGTATATATGTATATATGTATATATGTATATATGTATATATGTATATATGTATAGGTATATATGTATATGTAATAAACAGGAAAAAAGAAAGAAAAAGATTATAATATGTAATTAGTATTCCTTTATATATTGTTAATTATTCCTATAATTATTCTTATTTATTCTTATTTATTCTTTTTTTTTCCTCTTTTTTTCCTCTTTTTTTTTTTTTTTTTTTTTGG
>NW_013563713.1:64103-65729 GCF_000499605.1 Eimeria maxima | reverse complement strand
TTTTTTTTCCTCTTTTTTTCCTCTTTTTTTTTTTTTTTTTCTTAGGATATTTTATCACAAGTTGTTCCTCGTCGTCCTAATTGGGATTTAAAAAGAGATGTAGAAAGAAAAATAACAATCTTATCTAGACGTACAGATAAGGCAATTATACAATTAATTAAGGAAAAAATAGAGGAAAATAAAAAAAATAAAGATAATATAGATAATAATTATTATAATAATGATAAAAATAATCAAGAAAAAGGAGAAAAAGAACAAGAAGGAGAAGAAGGAGAAGAAGGAGAAGGAGAAGAAAAACAACTTAGTAGAGAAGAAATAGAAAGAAGGCAAACTGTATTAAATGGCATGGATGAGTTCGATAAGATAGATGATGATGATGATGATTAAATAAATAAATAAATAAATAATTTATTTATTTATTTATTTATTTGCTTCTTTCCTTCTTCTTTTTCCTCTTTTTTTCCTTTTTTTACTCTTTCTTTATTCAGGTGTACATGCAGCTTACCGATTATTTATTCAATAAATTATCGGTAAATATTCAGAAATAATTTTTCTTCTTTTTCTTCTTTTTCCTAAGAAATATTTCTTTATTTGTTTATTTATAACTCTTTATTTGTTTATTTTAATTCTTTTATTTATATATAAATGGCTATTTATTCTTTTTTTCTCTTTTTCTCCTTTTTCTCCTTAGATACACTTAGTTATGCACAAGAAGCAGGTTATGATAGGAAAACTCTCCAGGTATTTATATCATTAAATAGACCTTTTTCTTAGTTTTTTTTCCTTTATTTATTTAATTTAATTAATTTGTTTTATTTATTTTATTTAATTACTTATAGAGTCTTACTGAATACCGTCAACTCCATAGAAAAACTGTTGATGGTCGTCTTTGTGCTGCTGCCTTCGTACAAGACGGAAGGACATACACAGATTGTACAACAGCAAGAAACCCTGAAGGAATATCAGGTAAATAAAGAAAAAGAATAAACAAATAATTATTCTTTTCTCCTTTATCTTTGTCTATAGACTAATATATAGTTATTTAATGTATTAGTTTTAGTATAAGGGTCTATATAAGGGGTCATTAGTTACCTCTTTCCCCCTTTCTTATAGAGAGAGACTAATAGGGTTTAGGGTTTAGGGTTTAGGGTTTACTAGTATATAAGAAGAAAGAATTAAATAAATACGCATGCAGGCAGGGAATGGTGTTATGTAGAGGTACAACTCTTAGGGAAAGGAGCACGTGATTGGGAATATTGCCAAGGTAACAAGAATAAATAAATAAATAAATAAATAAATAAATAAATAAATAATTTTAATTATTTATTTATTTATTATTTATTTATTTATTATTATATATATAATTAAATATAAATATACAGAGGTCATCAACTATGAGGCCGTACGCGTCGCCTACAGGTAAGAAAAGAAAAAAAATAAATAAAAAAAAAAAAAAATAAATAATAAATAAAATAAATAATAATAAATAAATAAAAAGAAAAAAGAAAAAGAAAATAAATAATAATATAAATAAATAAATAAATAAATAATTTATGTAGGGATATGGCGATAAAGAAGACAACAGAGTTGCAAAAAAGTGCGGCATTCTTTATGACACAACAACAG
>NW_013563713.1:54103-56603 GCF_000499605.1 Eimeria maxima | reverse complement strand
CAGCAGATGCACCTCCAAGCAGCAAAAGCCAAGCAGCTAAAGGAACACTTAATTTTTCATCAACAGCACTTACTAAGAAGACAGCAGCAGCAGCAGCAGCAGCAGCAACAGCAGCAGCAGCAGCGGCTAGCACAGAAAGTGCAGCAACAGCCTCAGCTGCCCTTGCAGCACCAGCAGCCGCAACAACAGCAGCAGCAACAACAACAACAACAACCACAACAGCAGCAGCAGCAGCAGAAGCAGCAGCCAGTTCACTATGCACAGTTGCATGCAATCAATGTGCAGCAGGGCGCACAGCGACACCAACAGCTGCAGAAGCAGCTGCAGCAGCTGCAGCAGCAAAACCAGCTGCAGCAACAGCAACAAAAACAGCTGCAGCAACAGCAACAACAGCTGCAGCAACAGAAACAGGTGCAACAGCAGCAGCTGCACCAACAGCAGCTGCAGCAACAGAAACAGCTGCAGCAGCATCAGCTGCAGCACCAACAAATGCACCAGCAGCAGCTGCAGCAACGGAAACAGGTGCAGCAGCAACAGCTGCAGCAACAACAGCAGCAGCAACAGCAGCAGCAACAGCAACAGCAGCGGCACCTTCCCCTAAGAAGGAATGGGCTGCAAGCTGTCCTCTGTCGCAGCAGCGTAGCGCCTGCTGCAGCAGCAACTGCAGCAGCAGCAACTGCAGCAGCAGCAAAGGAACGGACAGGAAGCAAATGCCAACCCCACAACCGCACAATCGACGAGGGAGCAAAGCAGCAAAAAGAACAGCAGCAGCAGCAACAGCAGCAGCAGCAGCAACAGCAGCAGGTACTAATCGAGACAAAAACTTCAACAACAGTTCAACTAGATGATCAGCAGCTGCAGCAGCAACAGCAACAGCAGCAGCAACAGCAACAACAGAAGCAGCAGCTGCAGCAAAAGGACGGAGTAGCTGGGGAAATTCCTATACTCTGCCCCAGCAGCCGTATCCGCAGCAAGAGCAGCAGCAGCAGCAGCAGCAGCGACAGCAGCAGCAACAGCAGCAACAGCAGCAACAGCAACAACAGCAGCAGTGGGGCAGTATGGTGCCCAAGCGATCATCCACCCCCCAACAGCAGCAGCAGCACCAGCATTGTCCCCGTGCCTAGCAGCAGCAACAGCAGCAGCAGCAACAATAACAACAGCAGCAGCATTATCCCCATGAGCAGCAGCAGCAGCAGCAGCAGCAATGAGGGATTAGATTGGCAAAAAGGGAGTGTTTGTGTATCAACAACAGCTGCCCCCCCTCCTCCTCCGCTTCCTGCTCCTACGCCTCCCCCACCCCCTGCTGCAGCAGCAGCAGCAGCATTATCTGCTGCTGCTGCTGCTGCTGCCTGCCCTAGAGAACGTACACTAATAATTATAGACTATGATGATACATTGCTGCCTACTAATTGGCTGTCTGTACAGCACAAGATAGGACTAAGGGACGAGGTACCTAATAGTATAGCAGCAGCACTGCAGCAGCTATGCATGCATGTAGTATATACACTACAATTATGTGCAGCAGCAGCAGCAAGAGTATGTCTTGTTACTAATGCTAGTAAGGAATGGGTACTTAGATCTGCTGCTAAATTTATGCCTCTGCTGCAGCAGCAGCTGCAGCAGCAGCAAATCACTCTTGTGTCTGCAAGGGATTTGCTGCAGCAGCAAGGACTGCCACAGAAGCTATGGAAGATAAGGGTATTTACGGATATAGTGCAGCAGGTATTGGGGCCCCTGCTGCAGCAGGGGCCCCAGGGGGCCCCTTGCTGTCTACTATCCATAGGGGACGGTAACGGGGAGAGGGCTGCATGCCTACAGCTATGCAGCAACTATAAGGAGACAAAGGGACTATTTAAATCCCTAAAGTTGCTGCAGCAGCCAACTTGCATGCAGCTGCTGTCGCAACATTTGCTGCTGCAGCAAGCATTCGTAGAGATACTGCAGGTACACCAGAGTCTAGATATGACGGTACTTGATTACAAGACACAGGAGCAGCAGCAGCAGCAACAGCAGCAGCAGCAGCAAATGCAACAGCAAATGCAGCAGCAGCAGCAGCAAGGAGGGGAGCAGCAACAGGGAATGGTGATTAATGGGGATGGAGAGCAGCAGCAGATGCAGCAGCAACAACAAATGACATGCTTAAAGACTACAGTTAATCACACGCAGCAGCAGCAGCAGCAGCAGCAGCAGCAGCAGCAACTGCAGCAGCAAATGCTGCTGCAGCAGCAGCACATGATGATTCAATCACCTGGGGAAGGGGAGGGACTTACACTGCTGCAGCAAGTGCAGCTGCAGCAGCAGCAAATGCAGCAGCAGCAGCAGAACAACGGGAACAAAATGACAGAATTGGTACACCATAAACAGCTGTCAACACAATCAGCAGCAGCAGCTGCAGCAGCAGCAGCAGCAGAAGCAGAAGCAGCAGCAACTGCAGCAGGAAATACAGATGATTTTATTGACAAAATAAGTGCTGAACTAGCACAGCAGCAAAACGAACCCT